>NC_040038.1:42994322-43101879 GCF_003713205.1 Coffea eugenioides
TTCTACCGCATGAGCTAACTTATTTTATTCCAAAATAGGGATTCTTTCCACACGTATGTCTATAGAAAGACCTCTGCGCGTATCTCTTTATTGGGGAGGTAAAATACACTACGAGGATGGGTCAATTTGTTACTTGCCTCGTATGTGCAACCGTACATTCTCTTTACGATGCAGGATTGGATATGATGATTTGGTGGATAGAATCTATGAATATATGGGGGTCGATAGGGGGCTGTTTAGGTTGAATATATTTCTCCGCCAACCTTGTGGCCGGAGCTCTTATAACGTGTCCCCAGTGGTTGACGATGAAACTCTTGCGATAATGTACGATGTATGGAATGAAATTGTTCCATACACCGCAGAACTGTATATCGAGAAGGATGAAAAATTCCAAAATCCTCGAGTCACCGGGACATTCATTTCACCAAATACTAATTTAGGTCTGATGATGTCACTTGTCCATGCATGCATGGATCCGACAAGATTTCAACCAAGCTCTAGTACAGCAGTACCTGAGACGGCATCGGTATCAGAATGGGCACATGGAGATTGTGGTAGGGATTCGTTAGAGCCACGTCTTACATCAGGCTTAAGGACGCAAGTTGAATCTGTTCAGGGCCTAGACTCGATTCAAAGTTTTAGAGATCCAGAATCGCCGGATCATCTTGGTAGTTATGGCTTGGATTTCACTGCCGGTCCAAGCCATTGCAACAGCCCCCTAGATGATGATTTGGAGCATGACGTGGAAGATGTAGAGGAATCTGAGTCGGTTGATGTGTCAGGCAGTGACTCAGATGGCGAAATTGGACAACATGGAGTCCACCTGGATCTTGAGAACCAACAGCCTTTTGATGCATCTAGCAACCCCCTGTATGCTCCACGAGGATTGAAATTCTTCTCTAACCTTGGAAACATAGATGAGGACGAGTATCTGACAGATGACGATGAGTTGGAGCGTATTGTGACATTTAGTGAGGAAAATAATAATATAAGGCTACATATGAGATTTGAGAGCAAACAACAGTTGAGCAGGGCTATTAGAATGTGGTCTATCACTCATAATAGGGAGTTTAGGGTTGTTGAGAGCAAGAGAAACACCTGGGTTGCCAAATGTAAATCCGCAATTGAAAGGACCTTCACCACTGAGGCCGACTCATCGGAACCTCCATGCGACTGGTGTGTCCGAGCAGTGAAGAAAAAGACACACGGATTGTGGCAAATAACCAGGTGGGTGAACGATCACAATTGTGTGGGTGATTTGATGAGTAATAGCAACGCTAGTCTAACATCTTCGGTTATTGCTAGACACGTTGTTCACAGTATTGAAGACGATCCTGGGTACAAAGTAAAGAACATTGTCAGTGATGTTAAAAAGGTGCTGAAGGTGGATGTTTCTTATAAAAAGGCTTGGTACGGCAGACGCAAAGCTATTGAACTTGTTTTTGGTTCTTGGGAAACAAATTTTGCCGAACTACCAAAATATCTTGACGCGCTTGTGAAGTCGAATCAGGGTACCGTTATCAGGTGGTTACACCATTCTGATAGCACGGATCACGTGAAGACATTTAAGTATGTGTTCTGGGCCTTTGAACCGGCTATTGATGCATTTCACATGTGTCGGCCGGTAATATGTGTTGACGGCACTCATTTGCGTGGCGAATATAAGGGCAAACTACTTGTTGCCGTGACACAGGATGCCAACAACCACATTATTCCAATAGCTTATGCCATAGTCGACGAGGAGACCATTTCTAGTTGGTCTTGGTTCATGGAGCAACTTAGATACCACGTCGCCCGCGATCGGTATCCCATTTGTGTCATTTCAGATCGGCATCCCGGTATTATTCATGCTATGGCACATTTTGACTATTGGCAAGAACCTTTGGCCTTTCATAGGTTTTGCCTACGACACGTTAGGAGTAACCTAATGACTCACTTCAAAGGTTTGAACCTAAAAAAGTTGTGTTGGGCAATGGGAAGGGCCAGACAGTTGCGCAAGTGGAGGGCATTAAAACGAGAATTAAGGAGCACGTTTCCAGATGCATGGACCTATTTGTGTAACATTGAAATCGAGAAGTGGTGTCTAACTCATGACGGTGGCCATCGTTGGGGTATTCTCACAACTAACATGTCCGAAAGTTACAATAATGTACTTAGAGGAGCACGTCACTTGCCTATCCGGGCTTGTATTGATATGACTTTTCATCGGACAGTAGAGTTGTTCAGAACAAGAAGGAAGGACGCCAGACATTGCCGTAATCCATTTCCTCCAAAGATTTGGCGAAAGTTTAAGAATTCGGATCAGAAAGCGGGAAGCCACAGGGTTGTTGAGTTCGATGGCTCTTCCGGGGTGTATAAAGTGGTGACAGGCCGCCGTGTGGACGGTAAAGGGGGCAATATACAAACGGTCAAGTATTTGGAAAAATCTTGCTCTTGTGGTAAGTGGCAGTGCTACCGACTTCCCTGTTCCCACGTGTTGGCCGTGTGCAGGCATCGCAGGGATAATCCTGGGGCGCTGGTAGATCCGCAGTTAACAAAAAGGCGATGGACAGTTCAGTATTCAGGAAAGTTTAACCCTTTGCCACATCCGGATACTTGGCTCCAACCGGATTGGGAGTTGCAAGCAGATCGCAGTAAATATGTTGCCCGTCGGGCGGGGAGGGTACGAGCTAGAAGAATTCGGAATGAGATGGACGAGAGAGATCCAGAGGAACCAAGAAGGTGTACAAATTGCCATCAGCCGGGTCACAATAGAAGAAATTGTCCTAATTTTAGAGTTTGACATCATCCGTTTCAGGGATAGGAACCAGTGTACTGAACGTTTGCTATGTCATTTTGTTGGATTATGGAATTAATATGATTCATGAGACGATATTCTCTAATATCAGTACTTTGGCTCGTAATATTTCAGTGTCATTTTAAGCATCCCACTATTTAAATTGTTGCATTAGTTTTAGCAACTACCAGTCTACTAATACTATGTGTAGTAGCCTTATATGTTACATAATGCATTTGCAGCTATTGTTTTCTATATGGCCGACATTCCTACACAAGCAGCCTTGCATCCGGGGCCATTCGTGTATGATATTATCTCAGCAGGCACTGCACACCGGGCACATTCTATATTTCACGGGCACATTGTAGGTGAGCAGCTTGACGTCAGGCGATGTGATAGGCACTTTTGGGAGCATACACCTATCCCTGATCCCGTTCGACAGTATATTCGATTGGCTGGCTTTGAAGGGGTGCTTGACTGTGGATATATGATGCTCGATCATGCTTTGATCACTAGTTTGGTGGAGCGGTGGCGGCCCGAGACGCATACATTTCATCTCCCCGTTGGAGAGACTACGGTAACCTTGCAGGATGTGGAGGTTCTGTGGGGTCTACCCATAGACGGTCCTCCAGTTATAGGGATTGATACTCCTCATACAGTTGAGGAGTGGAGGAATTTATGTGAGGAGTTGATTGGATTTTATCCAGCGATGTCAGATTTTGATGGGCAGCGGCTTAAATTAGGATGTTTATCTAGAGTATTAGATATAGAGTTGCCACCTGATGCTTCGGATGTCCAATGTAGACAGCGGGCCCGTGTATACCTGCTCCTGCTATTAGGCGGTCATTTATTAGCAGATAAGTCCGGTAACAAAGTCCCCCTATTGTATATGCCATTACTACGAGATTTGGAAACTGTTGGGCAATATAGTTGGGGAAGCGCGATATTAGCAACTCTGTATCGATCATTGTGTAGCGCCACATCTCCCTCTAGATCGGCAATTGCGGGACCATTAGTTTTGCTTCAGGTACATTTCCTCCAGATTCAACGTGTTAAACTTTAACTAGGTGATGATTATACGGTCAATTAATACATTCAAATATTATAAATTACAGCTATGGGCGTGGGAACGTATACCAACAATGCGCCCTGATCGTGTGCAGCCGTTAGAGCACTATCCTGGTCCATATGGAGCTCGGTATGTATATATCAAATATATTTTTGTAATACTAATACGAATCAACTATCTCCTTTAACAAATATTTTCCCAATTCGTTCCCTCAGGTGGAATGTTCAATTTGATGTACACAGAGTGGCAAGACATGTTGTATCTGTATTCCGAGATCAGTTGACAGGCTTACGTGCCCGAGAGGTACACTAATTGTCTTTTGATGTCATTATGATTGGTCTTTGCCGTTATATTTCAGTAAGATGTTTAAAATTTATATATATATGTTGGTTGTATGGCAAAAAGATTATGCTTGAGTATCGTCAAAATGGTTGGATTGGCAGGGAGTTTTCATCCGGTTATAGGGGAGGTGCTGGGAAGATAAATTAAAAATTAGATGTAAAAAATGAGAATAACTATTGTGATGTATTGTATGTATGGCGAAATGGAATAAGTATTGGCTTTGCAGTTTATATGGCAGCCGTACTCGGACGATATTCTCGCATCTCTGCCTGCATATTGTACTGCAGGACGCGGCATTTGGAGATCGGTCACGTATCTCATATGTTGGAAAGTTGTCGAGCCACATCTTCTGAATCGAGTTATGAGACAGTTCGGATATCATCAGCCCGTGCCTGATCTAAGATTGACCGATAATCAACAGGCACTGCATTCTCTTGATCGTCGTGGCAAGGGAAATCAAGACTGGATAACTAGACATGCAGCATATATTGATGTGTGGACTGATCGGCCTATGCATGTGGAGGACGGTGCTGTAACTGAAGATCCTACCTATCCGTCCGATGAGTATCGTCAATGGTATCGCGAGCGGACAGTGCTATATATTTCAAATCCTACTAGGCATCCCGTTTATCCGGAGGGCTTTCAGGGTGATAGCGCTAGAGCACAATATCTAGTAAGTTTTCCTTACAATTACTGAAAGAGATCCTTCAAACAAACCCCAAGTTGTTAAGATTTAACTCTATTCTAGCCGACTCATCCCAGCATTATATCTCCAGATGGATGCTATGTCTCAAGTATATTACATGGCTGAGACCTGTCTCGCACAGAGTGACGAACAGCACACGAATTATTTTAATGCCATGAAGGACTTTGCATCCATGACATTGGAAACTGTAGGGGAGTCATCCCGACTTGCATTTCGCCCTCCACGAGTACCCCAGCAAATTCCGCAAGCAGCAGACCCTCGTCGCGTTGAAAGAGCTCCTAGGAATGTTCACGGTGGTCAGCATGGTGGTGGACGCCGTCGTAGACTCCGGTCACCAGACCCCACCGTCCAAACTGGATGTGATGGAGGGTCACAGGCTACCGAGCATCAGGGCATCCCTAGGTCCATTGGCCATCCTAGGTCGCCAGTGCCTATGGCGGAGTTTACGCCTCTTACAGACTTACATCTTGCAAGCGGTGAACAACATGTAGGAGGTATAGAAGAAGGCCCAAGTTCTCAAGCTATTGATGCTAGACTTGAGTCACAGATTACTCAGGTCGATGTTGCGATCCCAGTCCAGCCACGTCGAACACAGAGAGTGCGCAAACCCAGAGGATGTGGCACTCATGGAAGACTTGGACATCATTGATATGCTCCACCGGCATTTTATAGTTGTTGTTTGCTTCTCTTTTTGTTTATATTCTTTAGTTTGGTGAATAGTAGTTTTGGTATGTAAAATATTTGGACACATTGCTGGAAATATTGGTTGGATTAAATGTTGTGCATTTTGGGTTTGCGGTGGCAGGGAGTTTTGTCCACTTTTAAGGGGAGACTTTGTCAAATTAAATTTTAAAAAAATTTAATATTACTCAAACGGAAGTCACAATTGTAATGGAATCCATATTAACACATTGCAATCAGGAAATGTGATGATTTTAAATTTAAATATGATAACATGCGCATTAACTAACTACTTGAAAGGAAGGTGAACAAAGGTAAAAGCGAAGTTAGCCAATTGAAGGTGAAGCTCTGAAAAATAGCTGTAAAACCTGTGAGAAAGATGTAGCACAACGGCTATGCCTGTTGACGGAGGAAAGAGACAGATCCGCGCCTCGGATCTGTCAACTGATAATGGATACGAGCTCGGATCAATATGATCCGAGGACTTTCCATTTTCATCCGAGGACGGATCCTAAAGACTTCAAAATCACTTACGCCAGGAGTACAGACGAGGCCTCGGATAGGTGTTGTTAATATGGATCCGTGCTCGGATCCAAGTGATCCGTGGACTTTCCAGCTATGATCCGAGGTCGGATGTACGATGCCCTCGGATCTATTACTCCAGAAGTAGATCCGAGGCCTCGGATCAGTTTTGTTAACACCGATCCGCGCCTCGGATCCGTGTGCAGCAACACCTACGCTTTATTTTTTACGGCTTTCCTAAATTTGTACAATTTCGAACCCTTAAATAAGCGAATGTCGACATTTGTAAATGGCAGCCCCCTTGTTACCCAGTACTTGATTCATTGGAGCAGAAAAGTAATAATATTATTCTTTAATTTAGGCATCAATTTCTTTTGTCATTTAAGCATAATTTTGTCTCGGATTTGGCCTTATGGTGAGGGAATCAAGCACTTACTAACGAAATTAAGTGAAAATGACAAATATCATTAATCATGCAAATTTCCAAGCGAGGTAATTTTTCTTATTTAACCGAATATACTTCATAAAAACTAAAAATCCTAATTGCATAATGGTTCATTCCAAGCAAAATGAGGACTAAACCTTCCCAAAAAACATATAACATTCTATCCAATGGAAGAAATAGACACTTAAGCATGGAACATTTTGGCCATTGATTTGAAATATTGGAAAACTTTTGCCTGGAAGATCAAATTTTGCCAGAGTAATCTAAATAACGTTGGATGAAAACTCCCGACCAACAACCTCAATTTCACGGAAATTAATCTCATGACAACATTTCAGAGACAAATTCCAACATTTTTAACCATACACAACTGCAATTATACATTTCAAAACACAACCACCCATAAGACAAAGTAATCACTCCCCCACACTTAAAATCTACAATGCCCTCATTGTACAGACATGTAGGAGACAATGAAACTTCCCTCAAAATGAGTGGTCATGCAATTTGATGCCCTTCAAACCTCACAATCATCCCAATTCTGTCCAAAATGAAACAACAAGGGTACCAAACTACATAAGTTGGACAAGATAATCCAATAAGAAAACTACAAAGGTTGTCTTAACAAAAGAAAAGCAAAATAGAGAAATAAAAGATCCAAGCCGCAACGGAGCGTCATGGCTGCTCGGAACGAGGGTCTATTGCCTCTTCCGCTCCATGACGACCCTGTGAGGTACCAATATGGCCCTCCTCCTGATGAGGTGTCGGAGTACCAATATGGCCATCCGCTCCATGAGGACCCTGTGAGGTACCAATATGGCCCTCCTCCTGATGAGGACCCTGTGAGGTACCAATATGGCCCTCCTCCTGATGAGGTGTCGGAGTAGGCGACCGGCGGATGTTGAAGTGTTCTTCCATCGCCCGAAGACGGCGATCATGCCTGTCTAGTCGCTCCGTCATCCGTCTCTCCGTTTGATCGATACGCTCGACGACTCGTCCCTCCATACAGCAAATGGCATTTAGGAGCTCTTGCCATTTTGATCTCGGAGGAGGTGGCGGTCGAGGAACAGGAGGAGGAAGAGCTTGCTGCGCCTCCGCCTCTCGAGTTTCCGCTTGTGGTTCAGTGTGCGGAGGAGGCTGGGCGGAAGTCGATGCCTCTCCAGTGTCTCGAATGAGAGCAGCTCCAAAATCCGTAGGAATGCCCAAAGCTTTGAGTATAGAGGTATTAACCTCCTCGACAGACCTAGTGACGATAGCTCGCTCGGTTCCAAGAGGAACCTTGACCTTCTCAAAAATGAGGGATAGCAGTCTTGGAAACCCGAAGCAGGTCTCGCCGGCCCTCATGCGAGCTGTAGTCCGCATATAACTGATGATAATGCTGGGTAGAGGAATGCCGGTCAGCTGCGCACCTACACCATGCATCATCTTGTCCAAAAAGTAGAGATCACTATTGCGGAGCTCCCGTTTTCCACTTTTTTTTGGTACCACATTGAAGGCAAACAAGTAGAAGATTAGGTGGTACCTATGCTCGAATGAATCGGCGTAAACTGTAAGCTTCTTCGCAGTTCCTCTCTCTCTATACTGGCCCTTGAGGCGTCCAACTGCCTCTCCCACCTGCCAAGGGTCTCGCGCCTTGAACTCCTTCGTCAATTTGATATCTTGTCCTTCGTCTTTTAGTTTGACGAAGCATCCCAGTGTTTCCCGAGTTAGAGCCACTCTCTTGCCTCGAACCCACGAGACGATGAGATTGCCACTGTGGCTTTCTTTGTTTTCCACGTTGGCATAGAACTCCCGGACCAAGGTTGGGTAGTAATGCTTGGGAAGTTGTAAGATGTTCTCCCAACCAAGGCGCTTGAATGCTGTGGAGATGTGGTAGTGTGCATCCACTTCCGGTGCCAAGTGCTTCTCGATGATAATCTCCTTGTCTAAGCCGAATTCATACCATTGTTGGTTTTCAAGCGAGGTGAATCGAGTGGTATCGTAGTCCGGAGGTGGCTCGTCACGGCTAGTAGACGCGGTCTTCCGGCGAGAGCGAGGTGGCGGCTCTGGTGACGGAGATTCCTCTTCAGGTGACTCCTCATGCAAGGAAGGTGTGTGTTCCTCTGTCGACGAAGATGGAGGTGTCGGTGCTCGAGACCTTCTTGTGCGAGCCATAATACCTATACCAAAAGCAAGATGAACCTTCATTAGAAATCGTAGAAACTTGCTCGCACGTATTAAATAAGAATTTAAAAAAATTTCGGCAGAGTTTCCCCTTGAAAAAGGGCTAAACTACCTGCCAACATTTACCAAAAATTCAAGCAAAAAATCTACTTAAGACCTCACAAATACAATTCTCACATTGAGAATGAATATTACCAACAAGGTTGTCATGATACGCTAAATACTTCCAATACTTTGACAATTAAAACCATTTGTAAGATTGGAATAAAATTTGAAAGTAAAGTAGACTATCAATGACACTATGCTATAACATTAAGCTTCAACCATCAATTCATCGCAGCGTCAAAATATGCCTTACGAAAAACATCTTCAATTCAAACAATTGTCAACTTTTGGCACTTTGCTTCAAACCAATACATAACTACCCACTATACTTACCACAATTTATCATCAATTTGCATAAAGATGCACTTATTTCAAGCAAACAAATGCAAATTATACACCAAAACAAGAAATTGCAAACAAAAGTCTAGTGTGCTTTCATGACAAAAATTATAAAATTTCTCACCATATTAACAAATTTCTCAAATCTAAGCAAACAACCATAACTAAATGTATATATTATCCCTAATGTAACACAATTGTATCAAGAAATTTCAACAAATAAGCTTTTATCACAATTACTCAAAAACTTTAAAAATTATGCAAAAATAGGAATTATAAAATCTCAAAAGAAATTGCAAATTGTTACCTCAAATGTAAAGGAGGATGCTGGAGGATGATAATGATGAAAAATGAGGGAGAAACAAGTCCGATTTTACCCACAAATCAAACAAAATCCGTGCGGCCCAAAATTGCCTTTTGAATATCAAAATCCACTTTTGATATTCAATTTGTGGTGAAATAGCTTACGGTTTATGATCATACAAGGGTTAGGGAGGTGTTTATGGTGAAGGATTGGAGATTTGATAGATTAAATAGGAGATTGGAGAAAAGGGGTAGGGTTTCGGTGAGAAGAGGGAAGAAATATTTGAAAAGTGCAGAAACGAACCCTCGTTTCTGCTTTATCCGCGAACAGATCCGAGGTCGTATTTGTTCTTGTAGTCCTCGGATCCTACATGGCTCGGATCCACAAGTGCTGAAGTTTATCCGAGGTCTCGGATCAAACTGGAACTTGAATGATCCGGGCTCGGATCTACTGTTTTAATTTTTTCCGCTTCAAACGATCCGCGGTCGGATCCTTCTGGGTTTTATAGGATACGAGCTCGGATCATCACAATTCTGCACTAATTACACCAACTGCAACTTTCCAAACATTTTCTCCCTTTTCCGACTAATTCCAAATAAGCTACAAAACTCATGAATTTTTTGAATCCACCAATCGCTATTTTAAATGCAAAAGAGGATTATTGTTAGTCTTACTGTTCTCGAGTGAAATGAAATTCACACAACTTTACAGCCAAGAAATCATAACTGTGACATATTTAGTGGTAGTCACTTTTAAATATTTACTAAAGTTAAGAAGTCCAAATACGTATTAATCAAACGTCGGAAAAGAATGAAGGAAATGAGGTGGTTACTAACCTCGCATTTTGCAAATGCGAGGTATACAAGACCTTGCATTTGCTAAATGCGAGGTACGCTGACCTCGCATTTGCTAAATGCGAGGTACGCTTCTTTTTTTTTTAAAAAAAAAATTTCGGTGGTCTCGAAATTCATCTCAACTTCGCATTTAGCAAATGCGAGCTCCTTGAGCTCGCATTTGCCAAATGCGAAGACCCCCAAGATAGAAAACCATACACAAAACGCCCCCTTTGTAGAATTTTTTTAAATTTCATCATATTGTTAGAAATTTCTCTTTAACTTGAATCCAAGTGAAATAAGTGTTGGTGTTGAAGGAACTTACTGGAAATTTCTGTTGAGACCCGAGGAGAGAGGAGCTGGGAATTTTTCTAGTTTTATCTCCACAATTTTGGTTGTGAATGAATATATATCTTTGCTCCACATACCTCTTAATACTTAAACCTTAGCATGCATGTGGTAAATTATTTGGATTAAACAAGGAAAGATCAACTTTTGGAGGAAATATCAAAGCTGGAATTTCTGGACAAAAGTGTTGTATGAACCCGAGAGGATAAAGCTGCAATTGTTGGCTCTTTTCTTCAAAATTTGCTGGATTCGAAGTTGCATGTTTTCACTTTAGTGTTTAGGTGATTGCATGTTGGATTTGGTTAATAACTTGGTAGATTGAATGAAATCTCGGAAGATACATGGCTGGAATCTCCGTTTTGAAACCTGAATGACTGATTGTATTCTCTCAAGCTTAACTTCTGTTTCGTAAATTGAAGTTTATGCGGATATTGGCTAAAAGTATCCTATAGTACCCTGTTTTGTTGCATGTATTATGATTACTTTGATTTAGAAAGAAACATAGAGCCTTTGGAGAAGAAATCTGAAGCTAGTTGAGCTTACGAGACTAGTTTACACAGCTTGGAATAGTTGAGGAGTTTAAACCATTTTCTGGAATTCTAGGGGATTTCAATCAAACCTTAAACTAAGAACCACCTGTTGGGTATAACGATAAAATGCATGATGGATTTTAGGAAACTTAAACAAAGAAAATGATGGACTTTGGATGGAAGACATGAAGTATGCCCTGCTAAAAAATCTGGTTTAAACAATTCTAACTTAGTACTTAAATTCTAGATTTAACTTTGAGTTCCTAAAGAGGAAATGAACCAAAGCTGGTCAAAGCCTCTTTAAGGCTATCTTATAAAGGTTTTACTCGCGACTTTCATCCAAACTATAGGATAAAATCAAGGAAGCTTATAGGAATACTAAGCTGCCAACCTCTAGGAAATTTATCAACTTTGAACTTTGATTTCTAAAATGATCCTTAGTACCTAGATCGCAACTTTCATTATAAAATGTAAATTGCAATATAATCACTATATCTTACTTTCTTTTGGTAAAACATGGAATTTTAAAGCTTGAAAGATTAAAGCTACCTAGACTTTGAACCTTTGATGTACTAGAATAAGATAAATACTAAGATTACCATAAAACCCTATATACATGTATGCATTTAAATATCTCGAATTATACTTATACGCACCTATATACATTTAACTAAAATAATCATGAGAACCTTAACTTCACCATTGGAGAAATAATAAGCAGACTAATAAGTTTACAAATATCTCAGGAACTGAGAAAGAACCAAAGAAAGGTCCAAGAACCGAGTAGTGAACTCAAATTACTTTGGGTGAGTGTTTCCGAATTTATGTGTTTAACTATTTATGTGTAGTTAAGTGAAATTATGTGACAAATGTGTGTATTGTGAAATATTGCTAAGTGATTCATTGTAAAGTGTATCTCGGTTGTCCCTCACCTTCTAAGTCGAGGGTGTACTTTATCGCACTCGACGTAGTTGAACTTGAAGGTTGATAATTGATCAAGTGATATTGTAAGTATTCAGGTCATTTTTGTGCATAACTTGCTTATGTGCTTTGATGTGAATGAGAGGGTATGTAGGCGAGGGTGTACTTGATCACACTCGACCTAAACCCTAATTTTGCACTTGTGTTTGTCTATGAGATGTATATATATGAATTATTTTGATGTTGAACCCCTTGAGCTTGTAGTTCGGAGTGACGTTTGTGGGGCCCGATCTCAAGATCTAGACGGACTATTCGAGCCGGCCGGGGCTTGGTCGAAGCCAGTCCAGCCTAGTCTTAAGGTCACCAAGTTTGTAAACCAAGTTTGTGAATCAAGTTTGTGAATCGAGCTTGTGAATCAAGTTCAATTTCGTTTCGTTTGTTCGAGCCATTTTGTGAGGTGACTGGCCAGTGAGAGTGATAAGGTGTTAGGTGGGAGTACAAGCGGAGTTCTACGGACCCTTATTTGTGGTCAACAGAGTGTCGACGGGAGGTTACAAGTGGCACATGATTTGGCTTTGGAGCCAACCTGTATCCTTAACTTGTGTTGTTACTTTTGTACTTTTGATTTGATATCTTTGTGAAATAATTGTTCAGTGAAGTGTTTTCTCAATTGCTAATGAAAGTGATTGTACAGTGAAATGTGCACTACCTGCTTAATTGTATTGATTCATGTGATTATTAAATGTTACTTGCATGGAAACCTCACGGGCGTAAGCTCACCCTTTTAGCTTTGTTTTTCTTACAGGAGTCAGAGATTGAAGAGTGATTGGATTGAACTAGAAAGTTATTTTAGGAAGATCTGTATTCTGTGTATATAGTGTAGGCATGGTCTCTTTTGAATTTTGAGACGGTTGAATATTTGTTTGAGTTGGTGTGATATTAAGAATGGATATTTAGAACAGGTATTTTGTTTCTTTTATTGGACAAATTTATGTTTCAAGCTGATTGAAGATGTACTTAAGAGTGGATGTTCAGTTGTCCAATGGTAATGTTATCTCTGCAGTTAATATGAGTGAGTGAGTCCTGGCGAGAGCCAAGCAGGCGATCCACTAACTTCTAGGGTATGCCCTAGGAGAAGGTGGGGTCGTCACACTTTATGAGTCTCCACCTTTTTGGTAGCTACAAGATGGCTCTTGTTCATTGGTTTTGGGGCTGAAATTCAACTTCGATTGAAAAGCACTTTCAACAGATTTTTTAGCATGTCTAGCCATCCTTCTCTCATGAGCTTTCAAGGATCCCATCAACTCTTGAACACTCATTGAGGAAATATCTTTTGTCTCCTCAATTATGGACACCATTGGATTAAATTTTGGAGGCAAACTAACAAGAATCATTTCAACAATTCTACTATCACTAATTTCTTCATCAAAGGTTTTCATTTCATTTACAATTGTGGTGATTTTTGTGTAGTAATTTTGAATACTTTCATCATCACTTATCTTCAAATTTTCAAGATCTTTTCTAAGATTTTGAAGAGTAACATTTTTTTGCCTTAACATTCCCTTGGAACTCCTTTTGTAATATCTCCCATGCTTCCTTGGCATGATCGGCTCCCATAATTTTTGAAAAAATATTTGGACTCACACCTTATTGGATGTGTGAAAAAGCCTTTGCATCCTTCTTCTTATGCTCCTTAACTGCCTTTAATTCTTGATTGGTGAGACCTTCTGTGACGCCCCCACTTCTCCCTAAGGCGAACCCAAGGGTATCTGCGGGACGCCTGCCCAGTTCTCGCCAGGACTGACGCAAAACATTCAAGCTTATAACTAATCTAATAGTCACAAGTACAAAAACATAAACACAGTGATGCGGAAGCGTTCAAGTTAACCATGGTCATCTATTATCCAACCCGTACATCGGGTGTTCAAAATACAACTTTAAACCCAAATTCATCTCATGCCCAAATGCTACATTCCAAATACAAAAGTAGAACCCAAAACCAAGAGGCATAGACAAAATGATGATAGAAACCCTAAACAAAAGTACATCAATAGGGTTTCTCCAATACTTCCCCGGATCCAGTCCTGTTAAGGAAAACAAATCTACAGGGTGAGCAAAACGCTCGTGAGGCCAAGAATACACATGCAAGCACATTGCTCAAATAACAATCTCAATTTACAAGTCAAGCAATAATATTGCAATAATTAACAATTCGAGCGGGAAAAGTAAACAGAAACAATTCAAGGATATAGTAGCTCTCAGGAGCTGAGTTCCACTTGCACGAGCAATAACCTCCACGAATTGACACTCCGTCAATCGGGTAGGTTTAGTCCGTAGAACTCCACTTAACCTGTCCCCTTTCACCTTACATACCCCTGTATCGGGCCCGCCTGTCATTAGTTTGTGGCGATACTATTCGAGTATGCCAAGCAAGACCTCTCATTAGGTCAAGCTTATATATCTCATGGTTCGCCAAGGTTCCCGACCAAGCCCATGCCGGCTCGAGTCCAAGGTCGGCCAATGAGATTTGGGCGTCCCCCATGTGCACTTGTGTGTCGAGGAGATTCACTCCAACGACGTATGCAGCTAGCATACCAATACATTTCATTCATTCAATGCATTTCAATCATTCATTCAATGCATTTCAATCATTAAAATTTCATTTCTAATGAGAACGAGTGTGGTAAAGTACACACTCGACTCCACTTTCAAGATTTCTAATCATTAATAACAATTAAACATGTAACAAGTTTACATACACCTGACACTCACCAAATATTAGGTGTGACTAAGGTCAAGGGAAGTTCAAGCGTCCACCGGGGAATCCTCTTGAAGGTCCTCGTGTGTGCCTGAGCAAATAATAGTGAATTTATCATTCACATCCCAAATATCGAGGAATAATTCGTTCACTAGCATTAATCGAGGGAATTCCGTGAAAATGAACCTCAATTACTCGTAAATCGAGGTTCGAGTGGGGTTTGATAACGTTCAAAAGTATTTAAGTCTTTATCTAGGAAATCGGGGATAAAACGTTTAGATAATATCAAAAGAATAAAGAGTTCTTGAAAAACTCTATTTCCTTGAAATTGGAAAATTTCAGTTTTATTATGAATCTTTGAAAAATCGTAACTCACTCGGCACAAGTCGAGAATTGGAAAACTTTATACCGTTGGAAACCTCTTAGAAAGTACTATAAGTTCCTAGAAGACACTTTTCCATGAATCGAAGTGGAAAGTGCTCAAAAATGAGCTTGAAGGTACAGACTCGGTTTACAAGGCAGAATTAAGTTGGATTTCGGCCAACTTTGAAAATTCGGCACGATTCACACGTTGCAAACCGGCCTCTGAAATTTGTAACTCAATTAGAGTTGCAAGTGAGGTTTATAGCAAAGCAAGCGGATCAAGAATCGGAGTTTCAAGTACCGAGATACGGTAGCTCAAAGTTGGGGGAATTCAAGACTGGAGAAGAATTTCCAGATTTGAACCTCCAACACTAGAAATTTAATTAGGTATCGAAACGAACTTGGATTGGTACCAAAATTGGCAGTATTTTACTCCTATATGAAAGGTATCTCTCTATCAAATTTCAGGGATAAATAACCTCGGGAAGGTAGTTAACTAATCATCCAAAGTTCCGGAAAATTTCTAAGGCAATCTGCCTTTTGACTTTCATTTCCCAATTCAAATCGTTTAACCAAGAAAGCTATCCAACCATGGTTCATTTGTGAAATAAAGGTCTAAGATACATCCATGATACCTTTGGTAATGGTTTAGCATCAAAAATTTCAATTAATAAGATCACTCCCGGGTTTTGTCTCAAATCAGTCCAAATATTACATTTTTCCAAAACAGGGCAGTCCTCTTGTTTTGGTCACAACTCAGTCAATTTAGCTCGGATTTGAGCATGGTTTATGGTGTTGGAAAATAAATTCATAGGACTAAAAGTTCACAGAAGGAAATGTTCTGAAATTTGGCAATTAACCAGCTCGAAATTGAGCCTCAAGTTGCTGCCTCTACAAACCATTCCAGCAGATCTGAGAGACAGGACAGCTATCTTAAAACGAATGGTTCGGCTCCTACACATGGAATCAGAATACGCATTTTATACCATTGGAAAGGTATGGATGTCTAGTTTCGAATGCCACTGACGGCACTCAATTTCGACGTCGGAGGACAAAGTTATGGTCAAAATGCTACCGCTGGACAGGGTTATCCGAAAATAATTTTCCAGCTTGCCTAGTTCACGAATAAATTCATTTGCCCATCTAAACGTTAATGTTTTCCAATGAAAATTTTTACACATATAACATAACATATAAACATCAGGTTCACGCCAATAAATCACCAAAAATTGGCCTTATCATGGCCGAACAAAACAGGGGCAGTTTCGGAAATTTCTTGTCATGACCTCAACTTTGAGTTTCCAACAATAATACTCCATAAATCCATCATTTTAACCACTAAACTACCATTAAATCCAACATTAATCCTCTAATCAGCAACAACCCAAGTGTGGGAATTCATAGAGCCCACTTTTCAAATTTTCCAACAATATCAAGCCATCCATACACATGCAATAGCTTAAAGATGTATTTCTACCATCATAATCCAAGTTTAAGGTGTAGGATGAGGTTATACCTCCTTAGTGCTTTAAACCAGAAATTTTCGGTCCTCAAGAGGCTCCAAGAAACCGTGAAATGCAGCCCTTTAGTTAGCTAGATCCAACCTCCAAGTAGTTTGCTAGATGGTCTTCAAGTTTGGTGAAGATTGATTGAAGTTTTGTGGTTAATTTGATGAAGAAATTTGTGAAGCAAGGGAGTGAGAGAGAGGGAAGGCTGGCCGGCTGTTGGTGAGAGAAGAAAGAGTGAAATTTGATCAAGGTTAGCTTCCAAGAGAAGATTAAAATGAGTGGTGTAAATTCACTCCAAAGTCAACCCTCATTAGGGCTCGTTTGGTGCGTTTAGGGCTCGATTTCTCTCGCGTTTGGTTCACTAGTGCACTAAACCTCTAATGTACTTATGTTCATATAAATATTATTCACTCTTAATTGTCTCGAAATAAGGGTCTAAAGTCCCTCAAATAAAGCCGCGCGTATGAAAACGCGTACCGACAATTTTAACGCTATTACGCAAAACCTCCAAGAAATTCTTATAACGATAATTTTATTAACTATCACTTAAGTACTTAAATCTAAAATTACCTATTTTAAAGCCGTTATACATGTCCCAAAATTTCCGGGCTAATTGTACTCCTAATTGGCAAAAATTCTCCAAACGTATTTTCACCTTTTCCCTAAACAAGCTCCTAAGAAAAATAATTTTTGAAACGAGACACTTTAAAAATATAATGAAATTATATTGTCATGTATTTAGGTCTAATGAGACTAGAAAATATTCCTCGTGGTAAAAATCCAATTAGATAATTTATTAAGCCATAAATTAGGCTTAAAAATAATAGTTTTTACGAGTCCTCACACCTTCTTCACTTTCCGGTTCTCTATAGTCATTCTCTACATATTTTCACAAATTTTGTGATCTGCAAATTGTTCTCATTTTCACGAACCAATGATCATAGTGCTCACCGGAGAATATGGAAATTGGAAGACCATCACTAGTATGATTGACCATCTTGTATGATTGAAAATCTCTCAAATTTTTTTGGGTTTGGGGTATGAACTAAAGTTGTAAAACCTGGCTATGATACCAATTTGTTGGATATTAGGCCAAGAATTGAGAATATTTGGAGACAAGAATAGCTTCAATTGTTTTGTTTTCTTTTATTTCTTTTCACTGTCTTATATTGGTTTGGAGGTTACAAAATCTATTTATAGTTGTAAATGATCATTCTAGATACATAGGGAAGAGTTTCAACCACACTTACCAATAACCTTCTTAATTTCCAACCTTCTAGATACATGGAGAACATGCCAAGTATCTAGAGAGCATTCCAATATTCTAGATACATAGAGAATATTCCAACTATCTCATTTACTAAGTAATTAATCAAGCTAATTGATTCAGCACATTATTCAATAGATTGATTAAAATTTGTGAAAATTGGCTACAAAAAATTACTAAATTGTTTGTGATGTAACCACAAGGTTTTTTTTTCAATGATACTTGTAAGTGTGGGTAATGCCACTTTTAGTCCTCCAAAGAAGATGAGCGGCTCAATCCAGTCCTTGAAAGAAAAATATTGCAATCAAGATCTTCAAATTGAGAACTCTGTAACAATTCCGGCCTCCCATCTACTTTCATCAAGTCAATGACTGTTGACCATTTTTAAGCCATGAGACAGACTATAGTGCATCATAAGCCGTTGTTGAGGGCCTTATACTTAATTTGGCATCGAGAAAGTGAAATCAAAGAAAGAAGGGGAAAAAAAGAAAAAGATGAAAATTTTTTGGAAAACTTACCATTTTAGTCCTTCAACTTTTTGCTTTTGTCGATTTAGTCACTTAACTTTGTTTTAGCCTAATTTAGTCCTTTAACTTAAATTTTGTATCCAATTAAATTCTATTACGGTAGCACCACCAATTAAAACATTTCTAGTCCAAATCTCTATTACGGTGGTAATATAGCAAGTACAAGTGAGGCTTTGGGAGAAACAGTTTTTCCATAACTTTGGGGGAAACAATAAATTTACTATTGAATTACGGAGAAAAGTAGAAGTTCTTGCAAAAACAAAACCCAGCAACAATTGGGTCATCTTCATCATAAACTCACAAAAAACTCTGATAGATGAATTCAGAAACACCACCCATTTATACTCTTCATCAACTCCCATTAATCATCCATCACTCAAGAACAAAATTAATCATCCATCATCCATCATCCATCAAATCCCATTAATCATCCCATTAATTGGTGGTGCCACCAAAAAAGTATTTAATTGGATACAAAATTTAAGTTAATGAAGAAAAAAGTTTTTCCATAATTTTGGGGGAAACAGTAAATTTACTATTGAATTACGGAGAAAAGTAGAAGTTTTTGCAAAAACAAAACCCAGCAACAATTGGGTCGTCTTCATCATAAACTCACAAAAAACTCTGATAGATGAATTCAGAAACACCACCCATTTATACTCTTCATCAACTCCCATTAATCATCCATCACTCAAGAACAAAATTAATCATCCATCATCCATCAAATCCCATTAATCATCCCATTAATTGGTGGTGCCACCAAAAAAGGATTTAATTGTATACAAAATTTAAGTTAAAAGGACAAAATTAGGCTAAAACAAAGTTAAGGGACTAAATTGACATAAGTAAAAAGTCAAAGGACTAAAATAGCCATTTTTCCAAAAATTTTTCATTTAAGTTTCTAAATCCTTTAAGAAATTTTTTTTTCTAAGTTCCTAAATCCTTTACTAGATTAATAACAGCCATTCCAGTGGAAAAATTTTACCCATTTAAAGAGCATAAGTTAGGGGTCCAACATTAATAAGCTGATGGGAATTGACATAAGGCTTGAGTTGGAACAAAATTCTTATTTTGGACGACCTTGATTGGCTCTTTTTTTTTTTTCAAATTCAGACATTGCGTTGAAATTCTAATCTACTTGGAGAATCAAAATGAAATTATGCCTTTAAGTGTTCAAGAATAATTCCACGTAAAATTTTGTGAACCAAAGTGAAATGAGATGTTCTGATAAAGCAATAAATTTTTGGTATAAAGGTAAATGAAAGAGGTGTAGTAAAGGAAAAAAGTACTAAGATGTTTTAAGAAGGGATAAAAAATTTCTATGTTTTAAGGAAAGGGTAAAAAATTTCTAACAAAATTGTAAGACTTACTAGAAGGATGTAGGATTTTTTTTTTTTTGAGAGGTCTTGAACCCTTCTTAAGGAAGGGTTAAAAAATTTCTATGTTTTAAGGAAACAGTAAAAATTTTCTTTCAAAATTGTAAGTCTCACAAGAAGTATGTAGGATTTTTTTTTTATTTTTGGTAAGTGGTGGGCCGTGAACCATCTTTTTCATCTTACCACTCAATCCAATCCCTCCAACCAAGGATTATTTATTAAGAAAGTAGTAAATTACATTTTTATGAGAAGGGAAATTTTCTATAAAAAAGGTAAATTTGAATAGTAAATTGGGCAGGATTAAGTTTAACCGCATAAAGGTACTTCATATTTGTGATCCGCTCAAAGAGGTTTATGTATTAACCCATTTTTTGTTTATGTTTTTATTATACGCTACTATTTTGCTATATATTTCTGTCGCTTTTTTTTTTTGGATTAAGTTTGTAAGACGAGTGACTAAGTCCTTCTAGAGCATGAGTTCGTTTCCATAACAAACTCTAATTGCTCGTTTCCATTAGAAACTCTAATTGGCTAAACATTGGTTCTGTTTACCACCCATAAAAACATTCCTAAATTCTTATCTCTACATTGAAATTCTTATACAAAAAAATCCAGAAGGGTAGTCTGGAAGTTCGTGGGCAGGGAAGACATGAAAGGATTGTTCGGATTTTTCGGACGAAAAGGCACAGAGGTACGACTTGTAAGTTTCAGTGATGTGTTTGATGTTGATGTTTGAACAATTTAACTTGAAAATCACACATAAGTTTGTCAAGTCTTCTTCATATTTATGGTTTTTTTGTCTGTTTAATTTCGGTTTATTTCTTGTGATGTAACTTGGATTTATTTGTGATGATGTAGTTTTAATTGGCCAGACAAATACACTCAGTCTTTAATGTTTTTTGACCTTGTTGATCTTATGTGCTTTATCTTATGTATACTCTATTGCGATACTTGGGAAACAAAAAGAGGAGAAGAGAGGAGATGACCAAGGAGACGAATAAATAATTAGCAGTACAAAAAGGGTTGTGAAGTTTGAGAGAAGTTTAAACTCGGGCTTAGTTTTCTTAAAAATACAGTGATGAATTAAAGTTTCTGTGTACAGGAGGAAATTCAGAATCTCCTTGATGAACTGGATCAAAAAAACCAACAGCTGAATTTAGAATTGCTAGGGATTAGGAGAAAGGCTGATGATTTGGATCATACGGAAGTCGAAATCACCAACTTGGGGGAAAGGTTGATGAAAAAGGAGGAAATATTAGATGATCTGCTGGGTACCGTTGAGGAGAAAGACCAGGTTGTGGAGGCCAAGTTGGAACTTGCCAAGGAGAAAGAAGAATATATCAAGAATGAGGAGAAAATGTTGGATTTGGAAAAGCAACAAATTAGTTCTGACCGAAAAAGTTTGCTAGATCGTAAAGATGAACTTGAAAGGATGATGGATGAAATTAGACAAAAACAACTGCAGATTGATGATGAAAATAAAAAACTTCAAGTTCAGAAAGAATTGCTTTTGAAGGAGGAGGATCATTTGAAACAATTGAGCAAGCAATTGGAGCAAGAAAGGGAGGCGTTGGATGAGAAGAAAGTGGTTGCACCTGCTTCTGATCGGAAGTCTTCTGATAAATCTGGTTGCTGCTGCCGCCGCAATTCTTGGCTCAGAAATTGCACTCCAAGAATTTTTAAATTATCCCGCAAAGAATCACTGGGTTTGGCAGATTCAAGGCGCTCTGATGAAAAAGCTACCAGGAAGAGGGCGCGGGGCGATGATCAAACTCCTATTGAGGCAGAGACAGAAAAGGGTAGGAAAAGGAGGCAAACTGACACTCCTTTAGTAGTCCCAGGGCTGCAGTTTACACCTAATGAACAATTTGACACAGAGGTAAATCCTTCTAGTTTCTTGATAAATTTTGATCTGCATAGAAAAATGGCCTTTCTTCAACATGTACATATTTCTTTGTTTACTGCAGCGGATTAAAGTGTCTGAGTATGTCTTGGATGGTAATGATGGTGGAGATGAATCTGGCGACAACTTTGAGCAGTTGATTAAAGCATCATCTGGAGATGGCTTGGATGATATTAATGGTGATGGATATGGCACCGACAACGGCAACAAGGAGGAGGAGGAGGAGGAGGATGATGATGATGAACATCTTGGTAAAACGTCAGTGAGCAGAAAGATATGGAACTTCTTGACAACATAAAAATCCGTCCTTAGCGGGAAGCCCTAACTTATCCTCCTAGTTTAGCCGTTGTACATGATTTTAGTTCTAAATGTGCCACTAAACTTAATGCAGACAGATGATAGTTGAATATTTTTTATTTTTCAGTTTTTTTCTACCAAATTGTTACATATTCCTTTTTTCTTACTCCTCTGAATAATCCCTTGGATATTTTCTTTTTGTACATGTGTCATGCACTTTTTTTATAATTTTGTTTTGCGTGTGTATGTTATATCCACTCCTACTAATGCAGGAAAAGCTTTATACTGACAGTATAGACTGTTAATTCAGGATTTGGCCATAATTTTGCTGGTTGTTGGTTTAAAGTAGTATTTAATTTACCCTATAATCATGTTTATATTGACAATTCACTTAAATTTGTTGTGTCAATTTGCTATTGAAAGCTGGCCATTGAGTCATCGCATGTCTTCACTCGCTTGACGACTGCTCGTAGAATGTTTTTGGTGGCTCGAATACAAGTTTGATCTTCTTCATCCAAAAAATTTCGAGGAAATCATAGTGGAATATAGCCTTCTTGACGACTAGTTTGAAGATTTTACATAAATTTATTTTTTTTATAGTATGAAAGAGATGGGATTTAAAAGGTGAAAAAGAGCAAGGAAGATTTGAAACCAAGATAGTCTTGGAGTCTCAATCATAACTATTAGATCAAGACCTTCTCGGCGATTTTACATAGATTAGAGACTCCAATCGTAACTATTAAATCAAAACCTTCTGGGTGGTTTTACATAGATTAGAGATAAAGCAGCAAATTAATTTCTATCTGAGATCATTGGCAGCTCCTTTATTGTATCCAAGATTCAAATCAATGTCTTAGTTTTTTTCTTAAAATATGTCCAAAGGTAATTAATTTCAAATTCATTAACGGATTTCAAATCCTCTCCGCATATATCTATTTTGTTTCCCGGAAATATATGTCTATATTGTTGACTTAGTGATAACAGGCATGGTCTATTGTATAATTAATTTCAGTTGAGGGAGAAGTAGGATAAGAAAGTAGTATAGATGATTCAAATGTTAAGCCCCATAACTTCGTCACATCAAATGCTTTGCACAACCAACGTGCTACTTTACTGTATTTAGATTTGCCATTTATGTAATTATGGTCATTGGTAATCATGATGATTGTCTTTCCAAGACAAGAATGATCATAACAAGCCCTGTCTCTTAGCATATGAATTGTCAAAATTAAGGACATTAAAGGCTTGAAATATTGTACACAGCTCAACCTGTAGAGAAATTCGTTGAACTGAGATTTTCCTGAGGCCAAGCCGTTCTCAACGGATTCTTTCTTTTGCATATATATACATGCATGCAAAAACCACTCAAACAATTGCATAGCTTCGAGCAAATATACATTCAAAAGGGCCAAATTCTCAGCCCTCGATCAGCTGCAAGTTTGCATTTTTTTCCAACATCATTTTGTCATTTGTCAAGAGAATGGCAACATTGACCAGAATGGTTCTTGTGTTGCTCGATGCATTCTTGCTATGCTCAGTAGTAGCCTGCAATGCCTCTAATTTATTAATTAAATTATCAAATTACATATTAAACGGGTCAAACGGGTCAACCCATGTTGACCTGATTTGGACCTATTTGCTTCGCAGGTCATTCAGGTTTGACCTGATTTTAGCCCGAACCCATGAAGAGCCCGCTAATTTCGTGCTAGATTCAAGTTATGTTTTCAAGTCGTATGGAGAAGTGTCACCCCTAGATTCTGACACGAAGATTAATAGAAAAAACTACACAATTGTGCACTACCTGTTTATTACAACAAATGAAACTTGCAATTTCTAAAAATCAAATTTTTATTAAATTTTATTAAAGATAAAATGAAGATCGACATTACAAGAATATTCCATTCAATCCTTCAAAATCCATAGAAATTTCAAGAAAATAATGAAAAAAAGTAGAGAAAAAATTTGAAGAAATCAAAAGACATACCTCTTTGAACACCCTTGAGTGACAGAGGATAACGTGGAGGAAACCAGGGACACAAACGAAATTCATGTAAGAGGCATACCTAAAGACAAAATAAGAAGAAGGGAAACATTACAAATTAAAATCCAGAAAAGGATCATATAAACAAATTTTTAAAAAATCGAAAAAACAAATTTTATTGTCTCGGTTGTGAGCATTTACCGAGATAATAAAGGTGCGCAACGGATCTTCTGTCCCACATTCTGTGCTATTTTCTGTCCCACTTTTTATTATATTGCTATTTCTCCTTCATAAATATCATGTTTTAGTTCTTTTTGTGTTTCCTTAAGATCCAATAACTATTAATTCAGTAATACACAAAATTTAACAAACTCAAAAAATCAAAATGCATAAAAAATGAGATCTTTTATGCATTTTATGCTGTAATTTTTAATTTTATATTATATATTGCTTTTTTGAAGCTGTTGTATTTATTTTTTACTGAATTAATAGTTATTGGATTTTAAGGAAACAAAAAAAGAACTAAAACATGATATTTATGAAGGAGAAATAGCAATATAATAAAAAGTGGGACAGAGAATGGCACAGAGTGTGGAACAGAAGATCCGTTGCGATAAAGGTGCCACTCCTCATACTATGAAATTTGTGAGCTACTCTCTCGTGAAAGAAAACGTCTTTCTTTTCATCCTCATACTATGAACTAGAAAGAATACTCTAAAGGTGCTGAACCTAGTGCTCTACTTTCTCGTGCTTAGGTTCTCCAAATGGTTATTAGATATAGATAAACCGGAGAAAATGTTCAATGAAGCTATTCTTGCTACAAGGATTCTCACGTCTTTTTCATTTATAATTTACCTTCCGTATATCATATCTTGAATTCTATTATGATGATTCGTTTTATATCGAGTTGTATTTTGGCTTTAGTTACTTATCCTTCAATGTGAAAGTGAAACTTTTGATCAATCAATAAAACAAACAAATGAAAGGCAAACCGAAAGATTGCGTGTACGTAAACTTTATGAGTAACATCACATATTGCTTTTTGCAACATAAATAGTAACATGTGTCTATATATACTCCCTCCGTCCCACTTTGATAGTCCTGGTTCTTTTTTCACACAGTTTAATAAAAAGTAATTAACTTTGTTGGAACAATCAATTTAGGTAACTATTTTTCTAAAATACCCTCACATTAATTAGAGTACAACTTTATGGGAACTTGAATTGATGGTACAAAAAGAATCAACTCTCATTAAATGGGGTAGGTTTATAGTAACAACAACTTACATTGAATAAGGGTATTTTAGGAAAATTAAAATACAACTATATTTTTCAATTGGAAAGTGGACTACAATTTGGGACAGACGAAAAAGGAAAACAGGACTATCAAAGTGGGACGGAAGGAGTATATATATATGGACAACCCCGTATACAGGGAAGGGAGGCCAACCTTAATTTATTAAAGATGAGGTGACAACAATACAAAGAGTTCGAGAAAAGCCAGGTCCAGCACCAAAGCTAAAACTAATTCTGTAGAAGCTGTACATGCGGAAGAGACCTGATGTCTAAAGAAATAGCCACACAAATGCTGTTCAGGAGACAATCCATAGAATCAAAGAGGCAATCCGAACCCAAACACAGAGACGCAATACCATCTGTCACAAAATTAGCTTCTCTAAACACGTGACAGACCTACACTTGTAATTCAAGAACTAGACGTTTTATTTTCCACAAGTATTGAATATTGACCATCTTCCCAACCCACTGCTACGGATCATCTAAACAAGCGCAGAAGAATCAGTTTCTACCATAAAACCGCAGAACCCCTTCTGATAGCAAAACTCAAGACTGGCCAATAAAGCTGCAACTTTCACTGAGAGGACATCCATCTCCCCAAATTCCTTATAATAAGCAAAAGCAAGATGACCATCATGATCACGCAAAACACCCCCACCCGAGGCACACCCATTAGAAACACTTGCGTTGGAGTTGAGCTTAAACGAATGCAAAGCTAGCTTAGACCATGAAATTGCCACAACTCGGCGCACCCGAGGCTTGGCCTTAGCAAATCGCGATCAACGGCAATCATTGTCCCCCGAGAAAGAAGACTTTAAAAATACTCCAGAAGTGCCCATTTGGTCCAAGAAATTCTCGACAAGTAATATTACTTGATCAGTGGAAAAGGCAACTCCTTGAAATCTTGACGTATTTCTTGCCTTCCAAAGGAACCAAAGAACTAACATGGGGACGAGGAAACGAATATGAGACCTAGTGACCTTCGACTTCGAACAAGCCCACAGGATAAACTGTGACGAGATACCTCTAGCATTAAATACGAGCACCCCAAATATCTTAGCAAAATGAGTCCAACTAGCAGCCGCTACGGGCCCATGCAAAAACAAATGCTCAATTACAGATTCCCTTAGATTCACTAACAAATGCCCAATAAATTCTCTTAGATTCAGTATTATGATCCCACAGAAAGGAGTTGCAAATCCTTCCTAATGCTACCATTACAGATTTTGGAGGGGAAAGCACCTGAAGCAAAAACAAAGGAATAGAACTCAAAACATGACGTAAAAGAATTATTTTGCCTCCCATGCTTAACATCTTGGTGCTCCAATGGAAGAGCCTCTACCAGAGCTTTGACAAAATGCCACCACAAGCCACAGAGTTTAACTTTCCCTTGACCAAAGGCGCACCCAATATCTAATAGGAAACTCCTGCTGTTGAAATCCCAACGCCAAAGAAACTAACATGACTTGCTGCGGCAAAGCCCGAGAAGAAACCAAAAAAGAGCTTTTCCCTACGTTAACATTTTGGCCAGAGAAGGATTGATAACTGGACAAAAACTCTTTCACCCTACACAGACAATCCTCGGAACAATGAGTAAAAATAACTTTATCATCCGCAAATGCAAGGCATGGAATTTGGTCCCAACCAAGACCAAAAACCTACGTTTATCCTTACTAAATAATTGTTGAAGACCTCTCCCCAAAAATTCCGCAACAAAAAAGAACAACGCGGGGGATAATGGATACCCTTGGATGACTTGAAGAACCCCATTGGCTCCCCATTTATGAGCACAGAGAACCAAGAATTTGAAAACGTGCGAAACAACAAATCTACCACCCATTCAATAAAACCAAACTTGCGCAACATACTAAGCAAGAGATGCCACTCCACCCGATCATCCGCCTTTTCCATGTCTAATTTTAAAATCAAGTTTGGGGAGGCCAATTGTCTATCATGGTCCATCACCAATTCCTGCACAAGCAGAATGTTGTCTACAATACCTCATCCCGGCACATACCCAGTTTGCCAAGGCATAATAGTTTGGGGCAGAATTTTATTGAGCCTATTCACCAAAATTTTTGAAATTATTTTGGAGCTGACATTGCATAAACTAATAGGGTGAAAATCACGCCAAGAAGAAGCTCTGTCCACTTTGGGAAGAAGAACAATTAATGAACTTGAGAAACCACGTGGTTGTTCCATTACCCTGAAGTAATCATGCACTGCCGACAAAAGATCCTGCTTAACTATATCCCAGCAAAACTGGTAAAAACTAGCACCAAAGCCATCTAGGCCCAGAGCACTATCTATATCCATGGAAAATACCACCTAACGAACCTCTTCAAGAGATGGAAGCTGTTGCTGTTGACTTTTGTGGCAGTAATTCAAGCTCACTATTGTTGACAAATTTTGGCAAAAATTTAATCCCACATCGGTGGCTTAGCTTTGAAGAGAGGTACTTGTTATCTATAAATAATCACTCCCTCTCCTCAATTCAATTGTACCAAAAACAAAAGAATTACACCAAAAAGAATTTTGTAATTCTTTTGAAATTCTTTCTTCCCCTAAATTATAAGAGCAGGCTGCTTGAGTGGTGATCGGAGATTAGGCAAAATTTGCCGAACTCCGTTATCAATTTTTCGGGTGCGTTCTTTCCTTATCTCTTTTATTTATTCCGCACTTATTTAGTAGTTTCTTTTCTATTGTAGTATAGTATTCAATATATTTATCTACATTTGTCAGGTTTATTTGTAGTGTTTTATACGGTTCATTTGGGTATATTTTCTTATTCGTGTGTACGTATTATTTATGTATACACGGATCTAGTTGTGATAATACATCATGCACGTAAATTCTGTCTAGGAGATTGGGTTTTAAGTGGGACCGCTTGTGACCCCTCCAACCTTTCCTGAGAATTTACTTTGAATGGTAATTCTATCTAAGGAGATTATTTCGACGATCTTTCCTGAGAATTACTGAATCGGTTTAATCACTAGTTGTATTTTTTAAGTGAAAAATTATCCGGTTTCCCCAACAAGTGGTATCAGAGCCGAAGGTTCGTCCTTTGGCTTGTTTGTAGTTTGTTATATTGAATACTATCATTTGAGTCTGTAATGGCATCTGACAATTCCACGTCAAGAATTACATCTGGGGCATCGGCTTCCTCGTCTACATGGTCGAGGACTCCAATGTCAAGTTTGAAGCTGGCGGTGGAGATATTTGACGGTACTTGCCATTTCGGCATATGACAAGGCGAAGTCATAGACTCCCTTTTCCTACAGGGTCTTGACATTGCCATTGAAGAAAAGAAACCAGATAACATAGAAGAGAATGAGTGGAGTACTATAAATGGGTTGGCATGCGGAACTATTCAATCATGTTTGTCCAGAGAGCAAAAATATACTTTCAAGAACGAGACTTCTGCATGAAAATCGTGGAGGGCATTGAAGGAGAAATTTCTGAAGAAGAGTGGTTAGAATAAACTCCTAATGAAGAAAAGATTGTTCCGATTCGATTATCAACCAGGTACTATTATGAATGAACACATCACTATGTTTAAGCAGTTAGTAGTAGACCTGTTAAATTTAGATGTGAAATTTGAAAATGAAGATTTGGCTTTGATGTTGTTATCATCCCTTCCTGATGAATTTGAACATTTGAAAACTACGTTACTTCATGGGAAAGAGAATGTGTCTTTAGATGCTGTATGTTCTGCTTTGTATAGTCATGAATTGAGAAAACAGGATAAAATGAAAAAGAAAGTAGCTACAGCAGATGAAGCGTTAGTGGCAAGAGGTCGTCAACAAAGCTAATCAAAGGGGAGAAGAGGAAGGTCCAAATTGAAAAGCAGAGTTGCCAAAGATGAGTGTGCTTTCAGTCATGAGAAAGGGCACCGGAAGAAAGACTGTCCAAAGTTAAAGAAAAAAGGGAAAGCTCCGCAAGACGTAAATATTGCAGAATGCAAAAGTAATGCGGAATCAGATTTCTCTTTGGCTGTATCACCTTTAACATCCCATCCAGATGAGTGGATTTTGGATTCAGATTGTACCTACTATATGTCTCCCATGCGGGAGTAGTTCTTTCAACTTGAAGAACTTGATGGTGGAGTTGTATACATGGGAAATGACAATCCATATAAAACAGGTGGGATAAGTTTAATCAAGCTGTGTAATCATGATGGATCCACTAGAATCTTGAAGGATATTCGGTACGTGCCGAATTTGAAGAGAAATCTCATCTCCTTGGGACTCTTGGAGTCAAAAGACCTGAAAGTGAAGATGCGAGATGGAATTCTTAAAGTAATTTCGGGAGCACTTGTGAATTTGAAAGGTGTGAGGAAAAATAATCTGTATTATTACCAAGGTAGTACAGTTGTTGGGACAGCAGCAGCAGCAACATCTTCCAATAGCAAGAAGGATGCGGAGGCAACAAAATTGTGGCACATGCGATTGAGACATGCTGGTGAAAAATCCTTGCAAAATCTTGCCAAACAAGGATTATTGAAAGGTACGAAAGTTTGCAAATTAGAATTTTGTGAGTATTGTGTTCTGAAAAAACAAAGAAGAGTGAAATTTGGCACTGGTATCCATAATACCAAGGGTATTTTGGATTATGTGCATTCAAATGTGTGGGGACCTACCAAAATTCCATCCCTTGGTGCCAAGTATTATGTTGTCACTTTTATTGATGATTTTTTCAGAAGAGTTTGGGTGTTTACTATAAAGAGCAAGGATGAGATGCTAGGGATTTTCCTTAAATGGAAAGCTCAGGTTGAAAACCAAACGAGAAGAAAGTTCATCCGAACAGACAACGGTGGAGAATACAAGAGTGATCCCTTCCAGAAGATATGCCAAGAATGTGGCATAGTTCGGCACTTCACAGTTAGAAAAACACCGCTGCAGAATAGGGTGTCAGAGCGTATGAACAAGATACTAGTGGAGAAAATACGTTGCATGCTGTCTAATGTTGGGTTAGGCAGAAAGTTTTGGGCTGAGGCTGTGACAACGCTCAACATCTCATTAATCGCTTGTCATCATCTGCAATCGGTAGCAAGACTCCATTAGAGGTATAGTCTGGAAAACTTGCAACAGATTATGATTTTTTGCGTAGTTTTTGTTCTACTGCATATTATCATGTAAATAAATCAAAATTGAATCAACGTGCAAAGACGGCTCTCTTTATGGACTTTAATGCTGGAGTTAAGGAATACCGATTGTGGTGTCTAGAATCAAAGAAAACCATTATCAGCAGGGATATTACCTTTTATGAATCTGCTATGTTGAATAAGGTAGCACAAAATAGGACCAGTGGTACTCCGTAACAGGTGGAGTGTACGCCGAAGCAGATGGAGTTTGAGCAAATAATGGTGAGTCCAGTAAACAGCACCATCAGTGACTTTTCCATGGCAGAAGAGGGGTCAGATGAGGAAGAGGTTTCAACCCAAGAACCTCAACAGCAGCAAGAGTCAATTGCCGTCAATAGGCCAAGACGAGGAATTCAAAAACCTGCTCATTTTGTTGACATGGTGGCCTATGCACTTCCAGTTGTTGATGATGTTCCATCCACTTTTTCTGAAGCAGTTCGAAGTATAGAAAATGATAGGTAGAAAGATGCTATGGAAGAAGAGATGCAATTTCTTCAGAAGAACAAGACGTGGAAGTTGACACAACTACCGAAGGGCAAGAAGGCAATTGGATGCAAATGGATGTTTGCAAAGAAAGAAAGATTTCCTGACAAGAATGATGTTCGTTACAAGGCAAGATTGGTGGATAAAGACTACACTCAGAAGGAGGGAGTTGATTATAATGAGGTATTTTCTCCAATTGTTAAATATTCCTCTATTAGAATTTTATTGGCCTTGGTAGCGCAGTTGAATTTGGAGCTAGTTCAACTTGATGTGAAGACTGCGTTCCTTCACAGTGACTTGAAGGAGGAAATCTATATGTCTCAACCAGATAGATTTAAAGTTGCTGGTAAAGAGAATTGGGTTTGTAAGCTGAGCAAATCGTTGTACAGATTGAAACAATCACCGAGGCAATGGTACAAATGATTTGACCAGTTCATGATGGGTCAGAAGTACACAAGAAGCAAATACGATCACTGTGTGTATTTGCGCAAGCTACGAGATGATTCATACATCTACTTACTCTTATACGTTGATGATATGCTGATAGCGTCAAAGAGCCAAGTTGAAATTGACAAAATGAAGGCTCAGTTGAGTAAAGAGTTTGAGATGAAGGATTTGGAAGAAACCAAAAAGATTCTCGGCATGGAGATAAGTAGGGATAGAACGAGAGGCAATCTTTGTCTGACACAGAAACAGTATTTGAACAAGGTACTACAATGTTTTGGTATGAATGAAAATTCAAAACCTGTAAGTACTTCGCTTGCTCCTCATTTGAAACTTAGCAGCCTATTATCTTCAAAGACAGATAAAGAGCGAGCATACATGGCGAAAGTCCCGTATGCTAATGCAGTTGGTAACTTGATGTATGCAATGATGTGTACGAGACCCGACATTTCACAGGCAGTTGGTGTTGTAAGCAGGTTTATGCATGATCCGGGCAAGGGTCATTGGCAAGCTGTGAAATGGATTCTATGATATATCCAAAATACCGCAGATGTTGGATTAGTATTTGAGCAGGATAAATCACTTGGTCAATGTGTAGTTGGATATTGTGATTCTGACTATGCAAGTGATTTGGATAAGCGACGTTCTACAACTGACTACTTGTTCACGTTTGATAAGGCGCCAGTTAGTTGGAAATCTATTTTGCAGTCAACGGTGGCTTTGTCTACAACGAAGGCAGAGTATATGGCGATTACAGAAGTTGTGAAGGAGGCAATTTGACTTCAAGGATTGTTTGAAGACTTGGAAATTGGTCAAAAACACATTGACGTGTTTTATGACAGTCATAGTGCTATTCACTTAGCAAAGAACCAGATCTTGCATGCAAGAACGAAGCACATTGATGTTTGCTATCACTTTGTGCGGGAAATTCTCGAAAAAGAGGAGATTTTTCTCCAGAAGATTCGGACTACAGAGAATCCTGCAGATATGCTGATCAAGGTGGTTACAAGAGCCAAGTTTGAACATTGTCTAAACTTGGTTAACATCCTGCACATTTGAATTGGCGCCTGAGGGCGCAAATTTGGAAGCACCGCAAGGACCGTTTGGATGAGAAGGTTTGTATTTTTTGTGGGACTAGAAATTATGCCAATGTGGAGATTTGTTGACTTTTATGGCAGTAATTCAAGCCCACAATTGTTGACAAATTTTGGCAAAAATTTAATCCCACATCGGTGGCTTAGCTTTGAAGAGAGGTACTTGTTAGCTATAAATAATCACTCCCTCTCCTCAATTCAATTGTACCAAAAACAAAAGAATTACACTAAAAAGGATTTTGTAATTCTTTTGAAATTCTTTCTTCTCCTAAATTATAAGAGCAGGCTGCTTGAGTGGTGCTCGGAGATTAGGCAAAATTTGCCGAACTCCGTTATCAATTTTTCGGGTGCGTTCTTTCCTTATCTCTTTTATTTATTCCGCACTTATTTAGTAGTTTCTTTTCTATTATAGTATAGTATTCAATATATTTATCTACATTTGTCGGGTTTATTTGTAGTGTTTTATACGGTTCATTTGGGTATATTTTCTTATTCGTGTGTACGTATTATTTATGTATACACGGATCTAGTTGTGATAATACACCGTGCACATAAATTCTGTTTAGGAGATTGGGTTTTAAGTGGGACCGCTTGTGACCCCTCCAACCTTTCCTGGGAATTTACTTTGAATGGTAATTCTGTCTAAGGAGATTATTTCGATGATCTTTCCTGAGAATTACTGAATCGGTTTAATCTGTATTTTTTGAGTGAAAAATTACTCGGTTTCCCCAACAGCTACATCATATCATTTTCGGCCTTATCAACTGTTGGAGTCTCAAAAGAAAAATTCAGAGAAGAAACACAACCTTCTGAAGAAAATAATTGCGTTTAGAACTCCACTACCAAGAGTTTGATTTGATCTAAAGAATAAACCCAGCCCTCATTCTCATCCTTAATGCGAGATATGTAATTGCAGTTTCTCCGTTGCTACACAATTGAATGAAAATATGAAGTGTTTGCATATCCCAACTTGAGCTATTTAATCGCGACTTTTTGCTGCCAAAACTCTCCTTCTACCGCCAATGCCCTCATATACATTGATCTTGCCTCATTGAGATGAACCTTCGACTGCTCATCCCTAGAGCCATCATACTCAGATTCCCTCAACTTGTAAAACTCCTCCGCTTGTTTGACTGCCGAAAAGATATTACCAAAAGTTTCTCGACTCCAAACTCTTAATCGTTGACGAAGGGACACCAATTTGGAGTGAAATAGAACCATACTAGTACCAAGTCCAGATTTCCACCAGTCCGCTTCCACAACACCTAAGAAAGACGAGTGATGTCGCCAAGCATTAACGAAATGAAAGGAACTCCTAGAATGAAAAGCCGATCCATATTTAATTAATAATGGAGAATGGTCGGATCGGCCTCTGGCCAAATGGAGACCTTAGATATCGGGTACTCCTGCATCCAATTTGCATTAACCAAAGCATAGTCCAATCTCTGCCATACCGCATCATTGGTCCAAGTAAAACGGGGACCGTCAAAGTCCAAAGCAAACAAACCACCCAAGGCCGCATTGAACTCTTCCATATTTCTGATGTTAGCCGGAGACCCCCACTATTCCTCTGCAGACGAGATGACATTAAAATCACCCACCGCCATCCAAGGAACTTGAGACCTTGAACTCAAATGCTCCAATGCACGCCACAAGGGTCTCCTAGCCACACGTGTACACTTAGCATAGACAGCAGATAACCAAAAACTCCCACGCAACCGAAAAGTCACGTGAGCATGAACAAGCTGACCTGCATGCTCTGAGCAATTTTAGAACAAATCAGTGCACCAAAAGATCCAGATTTTTCCATCAACAAAGGAGGAAGCACCATCAAAATGCAAAAATCATCTAAAAAAGTCTAGATGAGCCCTTTTGGATATGGGTTCAAGAAGGATCAGTAGCTGAATAGAATTTTCAAAAGGGTTTTTATCAGTTTACCCCCTTAAACTATACCCCAACTATCAGTTTTGTTAGATTTAGTCAATATTAGCCAGTAAATAAAATCCCATTTTATTTGGGATTCTTTGCTTTAGAATAGGTCTTTCTGTTTAGAAGTCTGTTAACAGTAGACTCCTTATTTATTGCATTTTCTATTTGCTTTGTACGACTATTTATAGCCTAAATATTTCTCATTCAATAACACACTGAATTCCTTCCATACTTTCTTTTCTCTGAAATACTCTTTACTGTTAACCTTATCATCTGGTATCAGAGTCTCGCAAGAGGCTCGGTAGGTAGAAGCAGCAGTCTTCTAAGGGATTTTAGGCAACGAAAATGGCAACAGAGGGTGCCTTTATTCAACCAGCAGTACCGAGGTTCGATGGTCACTACAATCATTGGGCGATGCTTATGGAAAATTTTCTTCGATCAAAGGAGTACTGGAATGTGGTAGAAAATGGAGTTTCTGCAACAGCAGAGGGTGTGCCTTTAACTGAGGCACAAAAGAAAATTTGTGAAGAGCAGAAGTTGAAGGATCTCAAAGCTAAGAACTATCCGTTTCAAACGTTAGATCGTTCCATTTTGGAGACTATCATTAACAAAGATACGTCAAAGAGTTTTTAGGACTCTATGAAGTAAAAATATCAAGGAACAACGCGAGTAAAACGTGCTCATCTACAAGCATTGCGAAAGGAGTATGAAATTGCTCACATGAAGGAAGGAGAATCTGTGAATGAGTACATTGCTCGTGTTCTTGTCATCACCAACAAGATGAAATCAAATGGTGAAGAGTTGAAAGATGTTGCTGTTGTGGAAAAGATTCTGAGGTCAATGACACCTAAGTTTAATTATGTCGTGTGTTCAATTGAAGAATCTAAGGATACAAGTATTTTGTCAATTGATGAGTAGCAAAGCAGTTTGCTCGTTCACGAACAACGTATGAGTAACACCGTACATGAAGAACATGCACTGAAGGTGACTCATGGAAACCAATATGCAGGACGAGGAAGAGGGAGTGGGAGCTTTGGAGGCAGAGGCCGTGGAAGAAGCAGACAAACCTTTGACAAAGCAACTGTGGAGTGTTATGCTTGTCACAAGCTTAGTCATTTTCAGTGGGAATGCAAGAAAGGAGTGACCAATTTTGCAGAGAGTCAAGTGGAGAGTGAAGAACACATGCTGCTGATGGCTTATGTTGAAGAAAAGGAGCAACACAAAATAGACATGTGGTTTCTTGACTCTGGGTGTAGCAATCACATGAGTAAAAAAAGAGAATATTTTTCAGATTTTGATGAAAAATTCACAGATTCAGTGAAGTTGGGAAATAATTCAAACATGGTGTCAATGGGAAGGGCAACATCAGGTTGGAAATTGATGGAGTTGTTAGCATCATCTCAGGAGTCTTTTATGTTCCGGAATTGAAGAATAATCTGCTGAGTCTGGGACAATTGCAAGAGAAGGGGCTGAGCATTTTATTCCAACAAGGGCAATGCAAAATATATCATCCTGACAAAGGTTTGATCATGAAAGCTAATGCGTCTGCAAATCGAATGTTCATCTTGCATGCCATCTCTTTGCCTATAGCACCCACTTGTTTTAACACAGTCACAGAAGATGTAGCGCAGCTGTGGCATTGCAGGTTTGGGCATTTAAGCTTCAAAGGCTTACAAACATTGCAGCAAAAACAAATGGTGAAAGGTCTACCATTACTTAAGCCGCCCTCAAAGCTGTGCAAAGATTGTCTTGTGGGGAAGCAACATCGAGATTCATTTCCAACGAAAAGTTCTTGAAGAGCATCTCAGATTCTGCAGCTAGTTCATGCCGACATTTGTGGACCAATTAAGCCAGCCTTGAATAGCAAGAAAAGGTATTTGATTACTTTTATTGATGATTTTAGCTGAAAAACATAGGTATATTTTTTGGCAGAAAAATCAGAAGCTTTTACCATTTTAAGAGCTTCAAGATACTTGTTGAGAAAGCAACAGATATGTCTCAAAAAGTGTTGCGTACGGATCGTGGTGGAGAGTTTACATCTCGAGAATTCAACAATTTCTGCAAGGAACATGGAGTGCAAAGACAATTGACAGCTGCATATTCACCACAACAAAATGGTGTTGCACAATGGAAGAATCGGACTATCATGAATTTGGTGCGTAGCATGCTATCTGAAAAGAGAGTGCCCAAAACTTTCTGGCCAGAAGCAGTAAATTGGCCTGTGCACGTTTTAAATCGTAGTCTAACGCTGGCTGTAAAGGACAAAACACCTGAAGAAATCTGGAGCAGAATCAAGCCATCAGTTCAATATTTTAGAATTTTTGGTTGTGTCTCCTATGCTCACGTGCCTGACAGTTCGAGAACTAAACTAGATGAGAAAAGCTTGAAATGTGTTTTACTAGGAATTAGCGAGGAATCAAAGGCGTACAGGCTCTATGATCCTATCTCACAAAGGATCGTGGTGAGCAGAGATGTAGTTTTTGAAGAATGTGAAGAATGGGAATGGGACACGCAACATGAATCAGCTGTTACTTGCGAGCTGGAATGAGAAGATGTTGAAAAGGCAGTGACTGAAAAATCTCTTGTAGAAGAAGATGCTGCTGACACACAGTCAGAAGAGTCTCTTGCCACTAATCAAGAAACTTCTCCAGATCCCGTGGAAGGGAGGAGTAGGAAGCAATCAACTTGGTTGAAAGATTATGTTTCAGGTGAAGGTTTGTCTGATGAAGAGGCAGCAGCATTTTTTACCTCATATACAGTGGTTGCCGATCCACTTCATTATGAAGAAGCTGTGAAGAATGAAAAATGGAGAAATGCCATGGATGCTGAGATTGCGGCGATTGAGAAAAATGGCACATGGGAACTAATCGATCGACCAAAAGGAGTCAAAATAGTTGGAGTCAAGTGGGTTTACAAGACTAAACTTAATGAAAAGGGAGAAGTTGACAAGTTTAAGTCGAGGCTGGTTGTAAAAGGATATGCACAGCAATATGGTATAGATTACACAGAAGTGTTTGCTCCAGTGGCTTGTATGGAGACTGTTCGATTGGTGATCGCTTTAGCAGCACAAAAAGGGTGGGCTATCCATCAATTAGATGTGAAGTCTGCCTTTTTACATGGAGAACTAGTTGAAGATGTTTTTGTTGAGCAGCCGTGTGGTTACATTCAAAAGGGAAAGGAGGAAAAAGTGTACAAGCTGAAGAAAGCTCTTTATGGGCTTAAACAAGCTCCACGTGCTTAGTACAACCGTATTGAAACATATTTCATGAAGGAAGGTTTTCAAAAATGTGATTATGAGCATACCCTTTTTGTTAAATGAAACATGGAGGGCAGCATACTCATTGTAAGTTTATATGTTGACGATATTCTTTTCACAGAAAATGATGAGCTGATGTTTACTGAGTTTCAGAACTCGATGAAGAATGAGTTTGATATGACTGATCTTTTGTAAAATGAAATATTTTTTGGGTCTCGAAGTCTTGCAGAAATCAGGTGGAATTTTTATCGGTCAAAGAAAGTATGCTCAGGAGGTGTTGCAACGTTTTGAAATGAATCAAAGCAATTCTGTTCAAACTCCAATGGTTCCTGGTTTCAAGTTTTGCAAGGATGAAGAAGGAATTAAGGTGGACAAGACTCACTTCAAACAACTTGTAGGCTGTCTTATGTATCTTACTGTGACTCGTCCAGATATGATGGTTGCAGTAAGTCTTTTGAGCAGATATATGGAGAATCCTACTCAGCTTCATTTACAATTGGCAAAGAGAGTGTTGAGGTATTTGCAAGGAACAACTGAGTATGAAATTTTCTATAAGAATGGAGGAAATGATGATCTTATAGCATACACTGATAGTGATTATGCGGGTGACTTGGATGACAGAAAAAGTACATCAGGCTATGTTTTTCTCTTCGGTTCAGGAGCTATATCATGGTCTTCTAAGAAACAACCTATTGTGAGTCTGTCTACCACCGAAGCTGAATTTATTGCTACTGCTGCTTGTGCTTGTCAAGCAATTTGGTTAAAAAGGGTGCTCAAAATGCTGGATCAGACTCAGCAAGAGAAAAATACTATCCATTGTGACAATAGTTCTGCAATCAAGCTCTCAAGAAACCCAGTTATGCATGGTCATAACAAGCATATATATGTTCGTTTCCATTTCCTTCGAGAACTCGCACAGGCAGGTATGATAGAGCTAGTTCATTGAAATGTTTTGGAACAAATAGCTGATGTGATGACAAAGCCTCTTAAGTTGGATGATTTTCTGAAGCTGCGTACAATGCTTGGGGTTTGTGCAAAGAATAGTATAAACTAAATTCTTTCAGCATTTAGTTTAAGGGAGGAATTGTTAGATTTAGTCAATATTAGCCAGTAAATAAAATCCCATTTTATTTGGGATTCTTTGCTTTAGAATAGGTCTTTCTGTTTACAAGTCTGTTAACAGTAGACTCCTTATTTATTGCATTTTCAGTTTGCTTTGTACGACTATTTATAGCCTAAATATTTCTCATTCAATAACACACCGAATTCCTTCCATACTTTCTTTTTTCTGAAATATTCTTTACTGTTAACCTTATCAAGTTTAGTTCCTAACGTTAACTTTTAGTCACTTAAGTCCATCTGTTAAGTCAAAGTAGATAATTGACCATTAACCCATTTAAAAATTGCCCTGCTAACTAACTAAGGTTTGGTGAAAACTTTTAAGACAAAAATACCCTCCCCTTGTGCTTTAAGTATAAAACAAGGATTAGAAGGCTTTTCTCTCCTCTATTTTCTTAAATTGTTCACAAAATTTTTTATTTTGTGCAATACCTTGTCACGACTGCTCCTATGAAGCCTACTACTGCTGTTGCTGCTGCTGCTGCTGCCGGCGAGAAGAAGCCGAAGAAGGCTGTTGCTCCAAAGAAAGAGGCGGCGGGTACCAAGAGGAAGAGAACTGTTAATGTGGAGAAGAAGAAGCTGAAGATGGTTGCTGCAGTGTCAGCGAAAGTCAAGAAAACTCTCGTCAAGAAAGCTCCGGTGAAGAAGGCGGTGATGAAAATGCCGGTGAAGAAGCCTAAGAGCCTCAAGTCGCCAGCGAAGAAGCTTAAGAAATAAGTTGCGTGAATTGGGCTCTGGAGGGATTAAGGAGAAAATGTGTAAATTCATAGATGGCTGGGGGTTTGGGAGGAATTTCGTTGTTATTTCTTATTTTAGCATTCTGTTTTACCATTTTGGTTGTGGTTGGACTTCTTAGTAGATTATGCAATTAAGGGCAGTTTGACTCAGAAATTATCAGTTTATCTTGTGTTTTGGTTGAAATTTGGGTGATTGACTATAATGTTTGTGATTTTGTTAATCTTAACATCTTGTTTAAGATATTGTGCGCTGCACAGAAGTCCAACATTTTTCTTGTGTTTGTTTCGTTTCACCAGTTGCACTCCCGGATACAGTTCTCATATCTGCAAGAAATGACGGTTTATAAGCTAAAAATGCAGGTCCTATGACGTCGGTGCCGCTATAGCAACTTCTAGATGTAAACAAGTAAGACTGTACCTGTGATTAGGCTATGTGGCATAAATTTTACTTCACTTGGGAAGCCAACCAGAATAAGAACCCCATTAGTCTTCAACAGGGAAAGGTACGGATCAAATGAAATATCTCCAGAAGCTGTATCAATAATGAAGTGCAATGATATGAGGTGATGGTGGTAAAGAATCAGCATCTTTATTGCTTTAGATGAGACAAAATGAACCCAAAAGCCTGTACATCACAGGCTGATGGTTGCTTACCCTCATCTGCAGTTCATCAGATGAGACAACCTAATTGTCCGCTCCAAGAAGAATTACTCTTGCTTCTTTCTTGGATATACTTGTGCTCCACACTGTGACTTTCAATCCAAAAGCCTTTCCAAATTTCACTGCCAAGTGCCCCAGACCACCTAGCCCAATAACGCCTAAAGATTTTCCAGGTTGGTTCATGTTGTGTCGCATCATTGGTGAGAAGACAGTTATCACAGATCAAAGCAAAGGTGCCGTCGTTTCTTTCTGGGGTTTATACGAGGGAGAATGGAGACAGTTTGGGTTGACAATGATGAAGAAAAAATTAGAAAAGTGGCTTTCATTTTTTTGTTTTGTCGTCCCGCCACTTCATAAAGGGCATTTTTGAGAATGAAATTTCTTTTTTAGGGTTTTATGGGCATATTTGTCCATTTATAATTAAGTTGGATCTAAACATGTCTTTTTACGTAAATTATAAAATGCCGTCTCGTTTGACCGTTAGTCCAAGGACTTAAGTGACTAAAAGTTAACGTTAGCGGGACTAAACTGATAGTTGAGGTATAGTTTAAGGGGGTAAACTAATAAAAGCCCTTTTCAAAATATAGTCTGTGTAAGTATCTAAGAGAGTCTTTACGCGAGGCGCCGCGTATATTCCAAACAAGAAAATTAATTGGACTTAGCATTAGATCAGAGAGAATGTTTAGCCTACGAAATAGAAGAGAGCTGTTGCAACTTTTTCTTAATATTACAACCCAACTTCTTCTTTGCATCTATGGGATCAGGTGGCAATAGCTTATTCCATAGATTGAAGTCTTTTCATCCAACAAGACTGAGCGAGGGAGAACCTTTTCTAACCAATTAGAATCCTTCAATCGAGAATCTAGCTCGGCTTGAAAAAATCGCATCTCATTAACGGAGAAATTTGAGTCCCCCATGTTTCCTGCTGACCTCCGCTTGAGGAGCCTCAAACGTCCGGATAATCGTGGAGACGAAAGAGGAGAACCCCAGTGCATTGAATCCCCCCAAGCAGTGGCGGAGCCAGAAAAAATTCTTAGTGGGAGCAAAAGCAATAATAAAATTTTTTACCTACTCTTCTTCTAGTTTTTTAAGCAAAAAAAAAAAAAAAAAATCACCAACAAGTACAAATGATGCATATATTCCATGAAAAACATAAAAAACAAATTCAAAATTATTAATGTAATAATAATTTTATTTCAAAAACAAACTAAACTATTTACAATTGCTCACTGCAAGTTTTTATATTTTGATAACTAACTTGGTTGTGGAAGTAAGAATGGCTCTCGATTGTGGAGGGAAAATGGAGGACCAGTGGAGGAAAGGGAAATTGGGGAGTAGGGCCCAAAAAAAAGTGAATGATATGATTGGTACTTACTAGTTAAAATGAAAAAGCTTTTTTTTTATCTTATTTCAAATGGAATTTGTGCCCCACTTATCTTTTTAGAATTTTAGTTTATGAACTAACTTAAAAAATTACGTAATTCTTTTACATCTTTTCTAAGAAAACTCTGGGGGCACACTTAAAATTATATCAAAATTATATAAATATTATAGAAATTTAAGGGGGCAGTGGAGACCCGTGCCCCCACCTTAAATCCGCCCCTGCCCCCAAGTGCTCCATAATACCCTCATCATCACTATCAGTAGGCAACACAGCAAAAGAATTTTGATTCATCGTGAGGGCAACATCCAGGTTTGAAGCCGTGAGATCCCCACGACCAGTTTGAGTATCAACCAAGACCATGTCTTTGGAAGGTGCATATAACGTAGAATTTACTGGCTCAACACACGAACAACCAGCATTTTCTATCTTCTCGGCAATAGACACTGGATTAACAGCAGCTAAGTGGATTGTGCGTGAATTTGTAACACCAATCCTGACCTTGCCAGCTACTAAAGCCTGCTTGTCACTTGTCCTCTCGAGAATAACAGCAACAGAAGATTGAGCACGCGTACCAGGTGCAGCATCAACTACGACTACCCCAACAGCTAAAACACCATGGTTGTGATTAGAACCTGCAAGCTCCAATCCCGCATGATTACGCCAACCAGCATGCGCTTCCACAGGAGCAATAGGATCATAAAGTGGTAAGTCTATGGCTTGCAAGAGTGGAACCGGTGACTCCACCACCTTCTCTTTCCCCTTGCCAAAATTATTCTTAGGGACATAAATATGTCGATCCTGCGGAGTTGTATGAGGAGGAAAGTTCTTTCCTCTAGCACCATGGACAGACGGGTCCTTCCTGAAGCAAAGGGCCTCCTCATGCCCAAACTTGCAACAGAGCGAACAATAGGAGGGCAAATTTTCGAACTCAACCGATCGCCAAAACACATACTCATCATCCCATCCAGATCCGCTTTACTGGGGTCGAAGAAACGTCTATCTCAACCAGAATCCGTGCCACAGATGGTCGACGAAGATCACTAGTAGCTGCATCAATCTTTAGCTGACACCCTAAGGTGGAGGCCAGTTTAAGTAACTAGTTCTTCTAGAAAAAAGGAATTGGCAACTCAGGAAAACACACCCAAATCAAAGCTATTGCAACTTCCTGATCTGCCTTGAAGTTCAATGCCCACTTAGAGATCGATATAGTTGAGTTATGAACATACCACACCCTGCGAGAAAACAATATGGTGTAATCCTCCTCCAAAAGAGACCGAATCAGAATATGTTTAGGATCAAGTAGTCCTACCAAGCAATCTCTCTTCAGACCTAGTGTGACAAAAAATTTCGTATAAGCTCCATGGGAGGTCCGCTAAAGGCAAACCTCCCCACCAATGCATTCCGAAAAGGCTCTGATAAAAATGAGATTCCTTGGTGAGAGACACGGAGAGCTGGTTCACCCCGAAAAGTAGAGACCACGCCCAAAGCGATATCTTTCTCCCCAAGTGCCATACCAGACACTACTGACGCAAAGGACTTCCCCAATGACGCAGACAGCAGACCACCACCATCGGGAGGTTTTTCTGACGACCCACAGGCCACCATGGGAGGCGGAGGCTAGTTGACGATGCTATTGATGGTGAAACAAAACCATAGGCTTAGTTTTTTTGGGACATGTAATTAATTCAATTTTTTAACATGTGTCCATATATGATGACACGTTACACATTAACGGTCCAGAAATACTTCCAACTTTATTACACTTCCATCAAAACCAAATTTTGACTAGGCGCAACTTCATCTCTCAATAGGTTTTTGTCAATAGGGCTCACTATAATATTGTCTTGTTAGATAGGATGTACATAACGAAAGTCTTATTGAGTTGGTAACTAAAGCCATAGATCCAAAGAGATTATATGACTAGAATAATTATGTCGGGCACTTATTACATAGGATAAGAACATACATGTATTATATGCATGCATGCATGTGTGTGTGTCTATATATGTGTGTCTGTGTGTAGGAACACGTGTTTTGCATATGAATATGATACTTTAGGATTATTTTCTTTTTTTCCTCAAAATATTAAGAAAATCAAAATTTTTAAGGAATAAATGTAATTGAGACAAAAAATACTGTGACATTTAATATATATTAGAGAGGATAAGAATAAACATGTATTATATGTATATACATATATAAATATTCATATGCATTTGCGTATTTGTATGTATGTGTGTATATACACACACGCATACCTGTTTATTTACATATGTACTCGTGATGGAACACGTGCTTTGCACGTGAACTTGATGCTTTAATTTTTTTTTCCTTTTTTCCTAAAATATTGAGAAAATCATTTTTTTGAAAGAATAAATATAATTGAGACAAAAAAATAATGTGATATTTAATATTTATATCATTACATTTTTTTTGGACTTGGTTTGCCTTACCATTACAAATGCATAAGCAACAAGCATCGTTTGTTGTTTTCATTTTTGTGTTGAATTTGGGTGATTTGAATATTCTCTTTTATGTCATTTGAGTTAAAATTTTCATCTTCTTGAACAATTATTTTTTTTTATTCATATTATTATGTGAATTTTTTATTACTATCAGCGAGTTTTTCTATTTAGTATTTTTTTTAGGTTAATGATGGATTGTAAAATAATTATCCCTCAGAATAGTATTCAATTTATGATACTTTCCTCCAAAAGATGATGATGTTTGGATTCTTAGCACAGGTTCTTCTTTTGGAACTAGCACACCATTAACTGCAAGCTGCAATTCATCTCAACCCAAACCAAACCCTAATTGCAAACTCCCATTAGTTGATTGAAATTCATCCAAAGGAAATTGGTAGTTGAAGACAACAAAATAACAAGCAAATGTACAATAAAAGGTAGATGCAAAAAAAGAAAAAAAAAAAAAGGTAATCCATAGATGGTATGCGAAGCAGTCAAGCATAGTAAAGCACATTTCCAGGAGTCTGGAGACATCGGAACTTTCTACTTTGTCTAATTTCCTCCCCACAAGCCTAATAGAGTAACCTGCCAAAAGCTTCTCAAACCATACTCCAACGCCTCATTTCTGATTTCCCCCAATCATCTTCTTAAGGTCTTCACTCCTCTTTCCCTTTTTTTTCATATTTCGTGTCCTAACACGAATCACGTACAATTTCTAGTCAACTGGACATTTCATTCAGGCACTTTACAAACACTTGCAAAAATGGTCAATGATGACGCTGTTATGGTCTACAGCGACAGTGCAATTACTGAAGCCAAGAAGAACCCATTCTCCATCAAAGTCAAGTGGCCCAAATGCTACAAGGCAGAGCAATTGTGGAAGTTACATCCATCGATCAAGCCAAGATGACCCAGTCTACCGGCACTTGGTCTGTCATTGTCTCCGAACCCAACACATCTGTGTGTGTGTGTGTATGTTTGTATATATACACACATGCACACATATTTGTATATTTATATTTGTACTAGTAACGGAGAACGTGTTTTGCACGTGAATATGGTACTTTTGGATTTTTTTCCCTCAAAATATTAAGAAAATTAAATTTTTTTTGAAAGAATAAATGTAATTGAGACAAAAAATGATGTGATATTTGATATATATATATTATACAGATATATATATACACACACATATACATAATATATATATATATATATATATATATATTGAACTTGGTTGCGTAACCAACACAAAGACACAAGCAACAAACCTCCTTTGTGGTTTTTGTCTTTTTGTTAAATTTGGGTGACTTGAATGTTCTCTTTTATGTGATTTGAGTTAAAATTTTCACCTTCTTGAACAATTATTTGTTTTCATTCATATCATTTTGTGAATTTTTTAGTACTTTAGTGAGTTTTTCTCTTTATTTTTTTTGTTTGATGATGGATTGTAAAATAATTATCCCTTAAAGTAATGTTCAATTTATGATACTTTTCCTCACAACAATGACAAAGTTTGGATTTCTCGTATGCAATTTTGCCGTCTGCTTCCAACATCCTAATCTTTTCCTCTGACACAGCAATCTTATGATCTCAAATGTTTGTTTCTCAACATGAATCACCTCCTCATTGGAAAAATCATTGCACACTAACAAAAGTGGTTCAGAAACATATTTATGAAGGGTTTCGCTTTGCCTTGGACGAAAGTGAATTCCCCGATTATTTTGTTTAGCCATGTCCGACAAGTAGATAATAGCAATATCTGATTAATTCATTCCATATTTTTTAAACCCAAATATCGCTTAAAAAAATGAAATTACTCTCATAGGCTATCAACCCTATCTTGGCTTGTAGTTTAAGTTGTGATGCTCAGAGTGCTGTGACAACTTGAATTATACATATCATCAATATCAGCTCTCCAACAGCGAAACTGCATACATGAAATTTTCATTTGCAGAAAATCAACAATAAAGCTAGTCTCCTAAAGCTATAGATCCAAAGAGGTTATATGGCTAGAATAATTATTTTGGGCACTTATTGGTTAGGATAAGAATAAACATGTATTAAATGTATACATATATAAATGTACGAGTGTGCGTGCTCATCTATATATATATATATATATATATATATCTATTTATTTACATATGTACTAGTAATGGAACACATGCTTTGCACGTGGACCTGATGCTTTCAGATTTTTTCCCTTTTTTTTCTCAAAATATAAAGAAAATCAATTTTTTGAAGGAATAAATGTAATTGAGATAAAAATTAATGTTATATTTAATATTTATATCATTATATACTTTTTTTGGACTTGGCCAACCCTAACCAACACAAATGCACAAGAAACAAGCATCCTTTGTTGTTTTTGTCATTCTGTTGAATTTGGATAACTTGAATGTTTTCTTTTATGTCACTTGAGTTAAAATTTTCATCTCCTTGAAAAATTATTTGTATTCATTCATGTCATTATATGAATTTTTTATTATTCTTGGTGAGCTTTGCTCTTTACTTTTTTTGGTTCATGATGGATTGTAAAATAATTATCCTTAGAGTAGTGTTCAATTTATGATACTTTCCTCCCAATGGTGACGAAGTTTCGATTCCTAGCATGCAATTTTGCCGTCTGCTTCCAACATCCTTTTCTTTTCCTCCAAAACAGCAATCCTATTTCTCAAAAGTTTGTTTGTTTTCTCTACACTAGGTTTCACTTTCCCTTAGTAGCCTATCCATTTCATTAGCAACATGAATCACCCCCTCATTAGGAAAATCGTGCCCGCACTAACAAAAGTGGGTAGGAACATACTTTTGAAGGGCTTTGTTTTGTCTTGGCCAAAAGTAAATTCCCCAGTTGTTTCATTTAGCCATATCTTGGAAGTAGATAATAGCAATAGTTAAATAATTTATTGCTATATTTATTAAATCTAAATGTCGCTTAAATAGGTAAAACTCCTCTCATAGGCTATCAATCCTACCTTGGCTTGTAGTTCAAGTTATGATGCTCAAAGTGTTGGGACAACTCGAATGAAACACATCATATAAACTTTCCAATAACCAAAGTACATACATAAAATTTTCATATATGAAATATCAATAATAAAGCTTGTCCTCTAAAGCCATAGATCCAAAGATGTTATATGACTAGAATAATTATGTTGGGCACTTATTACATAGGATAAGAATAAACGTGTATTATGTGCATACAAATATAAATATACATATGAGTGTGTGTGTATACATATCTGTATATTTATATATGTATTAGTAATGGAGCACATGCTTTGCACAAGAACATTGTGCTTTGGATTTTTTTTTTCTTTCTTCCCATCAAGATATTAAGAAATCAAAATTTTTAAAGGAATAAATGTAATTTGGACAAAAAAAAAAATAATGATATTTAATATTTCTATTTTTTTTTAACTTAGTCTACTTTGACCAACAAAATTGCACAAGCAACAAGCATCCTTTATTTTATTTTTTTTTTTGTCTTTCTATTGAATTTGGGTGACTTGAATATTCTCTTTTATGTCATTTGAGTTAAAATTTTCATCTTCTTGAACGATTGTTTTGTTTTCCTTCATATCACTACATGCATTTTTTATTTGTTTTATGAGTTTTTCTCTTTAGTTTTTGGTTAAGGATGGATTGTAAAATAATTTATAATGCTACTGCAACTGTAACATAATTTAACTTATATTGAAATTCCATTACTCCAATTTGGGTCACTTAACTTTGTGGATAGCCTAAGTAATGTCATTAGTTAAAATTCTAGCAGTACTCTTACTTAAATCCTAAATCAAATAAGAGTTTACCCACCTTTCATAAAGTCATAAGAGGATCATGTAGAATATTCATAGAAATCATAGAGGGGTCATGTGGATATCATAGATCCATCACACATACTTTTAGAGCGCATCTCATTCAATAGCCGTGATTGATATTGTATTCTGTCTATATTTCACTTTATATAAAATCACATAGGGTTCATATGGTTATTATGAAACTTTAAGGGGATCATCTAGCATTATGCAAAATTATAGGGAGGTTATATGTAATTTACCCTTTTTGTTTTCATGTTTGAAGTACTCTATAAACTTGAATATATTGTAAATAAAATTTATTCTACATGTTTGGTTCAATTCACCATTACTCAAAGGAATGTTTTTATTTTTGTAGATTTTAGCATAATTGAGTTGATATTAATTATTGATGAAATGGGATAAGTTTTGACCTTTTGTTGGTATAATTCATCACAACTCAAGGGAATGTTCATTTTTGTAATGGTTAGCATAATTTTTATCAATTATTAAGGAAATGCAATGCAATTTATCTATTTATTGGTGATAAGGGTAATTTGGGTATCATAAACATTAAGATCAACTTTTATTTACACTTTTAACCACCAAAACTCACCATATTTTTTTATAGGAGAATATATATATATATGTATATATACACACGTCTTTCTACTACCTAAATTGCCAATGTAAAGAAAATCTTTTACACTAGGAGGTGTGGATGATACATATTCTTTATTCAAATTTTAGTTTTTTTTCTTTGCATATGTATTATAATCTATATCTACTAATGTTAAAAATTACCTACACTATATGAAAATATATATACCTACTAATGAAAAAAGTACCTACACTTAATATATATATTATGGGTGGCTATGTGTATAATCCATTAGAAAATAATGTGATCATACATTATCCTATTTAATTTCCTCATTGAACTTCAATATCCTTCTTTTGAAAACTATTTCCATAAACTATGTCGCAAGCTATAAATTCCAGTGCATAGACAGAACTAGGGGACTAAGAGAATAGGTGTTCAAAATGGTTAGATAACACATAATCCAATCCACTTTTTGTGAATATTTGATCTGCTAGATCATATACAAATCATATCACATAGATATTGAAAGGTTTTGCTAATCCGATGTGAATCATATATTTTGTGATCTATAGATATTCGATCTAATTGGCATAGTATTTTTCATTGTTATTTTTCATTTTATACAATAAACTTAACACTAAAACTAGTAATCTATGCTAATTTGATCTCCTTTTTACTCATTTCCAATGTCTAACTTCATTTTTCATGATACGCTCAGTATGGATTAGGTGTTTTTAGAGATTTTTTAAAAAATTTTACTGTAATGGTGTATGTGAAATTTTTTTACTCTAAATGGTTCCTTTGGATTCAATATTTATAAAGTTGTATTTTGAGATGTTCTTAGAATTTAAAAATTTTTTGAGTAGTTTTTATAAATTTGTTAAAAATTTCCAATCACCCATCACAACCACCAACCATAAAGAGCTACCCTCCCCTCTTCTCTCTCTCTCTCTCTCTCTCTCTCTCTGTTGGGATATGCAACTTTTTCTACATATTTTGCTAGATTATGTTTGATATCAAAATCATTTAGTTATTAGAAAATAAGGATATTTGTTAACCGAAGATCATGTTGGTTTGTTAACAAATATTTTAGATAAGATTTGCTAGTAGTAGAAGATTATATTTTGTTGAGATTTTTAGGATAATTGTTAGTTGGATATTTTGCTAGTTTATTTCATGTAATCACTATAAATAGTGAGTTGATGAATGTAGAACATAAGTTCATTTTCTACCTTCAATACAAGTCTCTTATAAGCTTTTTTTGCAACACTAAGGTGTTGTTTCTTAGTTTATGCCCCAAAAAACCAACAAAGTGGTATCAAGAGCCTATATCTTAAGGCTTGAGTCTTTTTTTTTTGAGAGTGATGCATTGGTGAGGATCCTTTATAAGTTCAAAGCCATGACAGGAAAGAACTTTTTGTCAAATGTCTCAACTTTTAGTGGTGAAACTTACCAAATTTGGGTCATAAAATTTTGGACTTATTTGGTAGTCAATGATCTACGGGATATGGTGGAGACGAATTTTGTTTCATCAGCATTTGAAGAGCTGATGGATACACAAATTAGAGACCACAGAGTTGCAGTTAGACAGAGATCCAAGGCCAGCATTCACATATCAGTTTTTGATGCCGTTTTCACAAAGATAATGGCTAATGATTTGATTGAGAATAAAATTATTCTCAATTAAAATAAAAAGGAGAAGTTTCACTATGAATTGGTCAGATTTTGACAATTCTAAAGTGGAACATGAAGATGAAATCAAGAATTCAGATCCTGAAAAAATTCAGGAGGAGATCATTGATAAGTCAGGAAGTATCAAATTGATTCCTGATATTTATCAAGATTATAACATTTCTGTTTTTGAGTCTACAGATTTTGATAATGATGACAAAATGAAGAATTATGCAGAACTTCATATTTTCTGTATAGGTTCAAATATCGTCAAAGGATGTTCCATTTTAAACCTATGAGAAGGTTATTTGGAAACATAAAAAAAAAAAATCATCTTTTATGTGGAGTTTGGCATGAGAAGACAGAAGAAGTGACTTGTTGCAAGACTAATATTTAGCTTGCATAAAAACCCAAAGGAAGAAGTTCATTGCAAGACTAATCATCAATTGCAGAATTTCTTACAAAAGTCTCTCCAAAACAAGATTCAAAAATTTGAGAAGACAATTCAAAATCTGCAGCAAAAGTGGCAAGGAGGAGTGTTGGGATATGCAACTTTTTCTACATATTTTGCTAGATTATGTTTGATATCAAAATCATTTAGTTATTAGAAAATAAAGATATTTGTTAACCAAGATCATGTTGGTTTGTTAACAAATATTTTAGATAAGATTTGCTAGTAGTAGAAGATTATATTTTGTTGAGATTTTTAGGATAATTGTTAGTTGGATATTTTGCTAGTTTGTTTCATGTAATCACTATAAATAGTGAGTTAATGAATGTAGAACATAAACTCATTTTCTACCTTCAATACAAGTCTCTTATAAACTTTTTTTGCAACACTAAGGTATTGTTTCTTAGTTTATGCCCCAAAAAACCAACACACACACACACACACTCTCTCTCTACCCTCCTCCTCTTGCCCTTTCTGGCCACCCCCTCTCCCTCACATAGTCCAACCTCGTCCCCTCCCATACTTTCATGCCATTTTACTTATTGAAGTTTATAGAATTAAAGAAAATGACTAGATGGACCACATTGAACATCCACTTGATTTGATAGCTAAAAAGGGATGTGCACTTTGAGAGAATTTCATTATGGATCAAAAGATGAATGATCCAAATCAAATTAGCCATTTAGTTGGCTGATTTAATATCCAATCTCTAAACACCCTAACGAAGAGGGGCTACCATCCCCCAACTCTTAATAAATTAGATCTCTTATCCTTAAAAGATTGATAATACTAAAAAATATTTTATAAATTTAAACCTTTGCCCCAAAAACAACTTGAAAAAACTCTATGTAATATAGTAAAGCATAGATATGTTAATGCATGCCACCTCAAAATAAATTTTCTAGTCCAGATTATGTCCTAGCACGACCTTCTTTGCCAGTGTACTTTTATAAAAGTATTACTAAATTTATAAAAAATAAAATAAAATACATGTTCACAATCATGTCTAACACGCACAATTTGATACAAATCTTGTTCATAAACAGACAATCAATAAGACAATCTATTTTTATATAGAATGAAATGACTAATAATATTACCAAATTTACAGTAGTTAAGTGGAATAAAAAAATATTACTAACCTTATCTCATCTAGAAGAGAACGTTAAAGACATGACCAATCTGAAAATCTATGAATGGGGTTTTGTTTCAAAACAACCTATATATGGCATTTTATAATTTGTTTAGGGGTTTCTCTAGGACTACATAAATTTACCCAAAATTGACCAAAAATGGTCAAATAGGTAGTGAACAATAACGACTAGGAAAAGCATTGGACAATTTGTGTGGTTAGTGATAAGGGTTTATTTTACGTATTTTTAAGTACATTTTATTAGTTAATTTTGGTTTTATTATTTAGTTTTATAACTAAAATAACTAAGGTTTTGGTAAAAATCTACATTTTATGTTAAAGTGGCTAACATTACATTTCTATTGATTTTTATGGTAAAAACTTCATATTTTGTAGGTTTAATGATTCAATCATCAAATGAAGTACATTGGGAAGATATTTGGATGATTGAAGATGGATTAAAGTGGTGAAAATAAAATATGAAGTCTAAAAGGAGAAATGCAATTTGAGAACAAAAGAATCAAGAAAAAGTCAGCTTTGACAACTCAGACACATTTTCGTATTTTGACTATATCTGGAGCTACACAGATCGGATCAAGATGATCTTGGTACCATTTTGAAGCTAAGAGATATATCTACATTTGGTATGGAGACATCAAAGTCCAATTCAGCTGTTTTCTTGGTCAAAAAGTCGAAACACAGAAACTTATCTGGATGGTCGAAAGCTGAAGCCCAGAATTGACCAGTCTATGGTATTTAGACCATATCTCCGTCCACCGATCTCCAAATTAGATGATTCTTGAAGCATTGGAACGGTAATTCAAAGGACTACAACTTTTGTGTTTTGCATAACAGCTAGTTCGCAGCTATCATAGAGAAAATTGCAGTTGAAATGAGGTCAAAAGTGAAAACGCGTATGGCAGCCGAATTTCTGCAATGTGCTCAATCATTTTTCTCATCTTCACACTACTTTCCAGCTAGAGTTGGAGAGAAAACGTAGGCTGAACATGTTTCTAATGCACAAAGGAAGAAAAATAGCTTATTGTCAAGTCAAAAATAAACGGTAGAATCAAGAGGCTGGAACTTTGTTTGGTTGACTTGGTTAACACCAGATTTAGAGAATCAAACGGGAGAAGAAAAATACGGTAGGGGAATGGTGGATATCAGAATTTTAGGATAAAAACTGAGGCTGGTTATATTCTCAAAGCTAGCAATTTTTGCAGGAGCTTGAAGAGTGCAAAAATGTAGTTCTTCCATTTCCTTAGTGTAGGATAGTTTAGCTAGTTAGTTCATCCATTCTTGTTTATTAGCTAGATTAGGATGAAGATGGAGATGAAGAAGGAGGAGTTGAACCTCATGTGACAAGGGTTATCTCTTCTCCAACTCTTAATCTTTTGTATTTGATTCCAAGTTTAGCTAATATACAAGTTCTGGATTTTATGTTTAATATGTGTCTTTAAAGTTTATACCTTGGGTTTGGTTGAACTTTCTATGATTGTTAGTGCTTATTTTTTGGCTATTTGACTGCTATGATTTGAGCAAGTTATTTAGCATTTTAGCTCTTTAAATCATGATTAATCTGGTACCATTAATTGTGATTATCTAAGGTGTTGTTTCTACAATGAAAATTGAGATTTAACACTAGTTCAAGAAGTGCTAAACATAGGGAGTACACTCATGAAAGTAGAGGTGCACCTATGTGGTTTTTAGTGATTCATTTCATGTAATTTCACTGAAGAAATAAACTTGTAACTAATTTCATAACCATGAGAATAGGTATGGATTAGTAATAAGTATAATTGATTCACTACGAAAGTAGGATTCAAATGCATAAGGAAATTACACCATAACTAGCCTAGATGTAGTACTCAATGATCCAAATATAGCACTTGCATGAGTAGTTAGGGATACCACAACCTAAGGAAATTACACCTAAGGAGCTATGATTTGAGCAAGTTATTTATCATTTTAGCTCTTTAAATCATGATTAATCTGGTACCATTAATTGTGATTATCTAAGGTGTTGTTTCTACAATGAAAATTGAGATTTAACACTAGTTCAAGAAGTGCTAAACATAGGGAGTACACTCACGAAAGTAGAGGTGCACCTATGTGGTTTTTAGTGATTCATTTCATGTAATTTCACTGAAGAAATGAACTTGTAACTAATTTCATAACCATGAGAATAGGTATGGATTAATAATAAGTATAATTGATTCACTACGAAAGTAGGATTCAAATGCATAAGGAAATTACACCATAACTAGCCTAGATGTAGTACTCAATGATCCAAATATAGCACTTGCATGAGTAGTTAGGGATGCCACAACCTAAGGAGCTTTCATTTGTTATTTTGTATAATTTCAGTAGGTTAAATTTGTTATAATTCATTGATAGTCTAAATAATAGAGAAGCTTTAGTAATACCGGTAATTGTTCACTCTTCCCTGTGGGATCGACCCGATATATACACTAAACTACTAGTTGACCTGTATACTTGCAGTGAACGGGTGTAATTCGGATTTTTTTTTAACTTGCACGTATGTTAAATACCCGTCAGTTTGGGAGGAGGGTCAAGTAGTAAGAAGGGTTTAATAGAGAGAGAATAATGTCAGCGATGGAGTTGGTACAATATAGAGTTGGTACCAAAAATAGATGGTGATCATTTGATTGTAAAAGAGGGAGAGGGAGGTGAAAAACAATGAAATTAATGGTTGGAGAAGATCTAGTTGAGGACAGAAAATAAAGAGAAGAAAAAGGGAGAAAAAAAGAGGGATTTAAGAAAGAGCAAAGTTGGTGAGAAAGAAAAAGGGAATAGGGTATGTAGTCATGAAGAAGACTAATGGAGATGGAGATGGAGGAAGAATAGGCTGGGAGAAGGGAAAAGAGTGAGAATGGGGGATAGAAAGACGAAAAGGGCTGAAGCTGTCATGGGATAGCAATGTACAACATAGGGGTTATCGTCGATGATAACAAATCGACAAAGTTAAAGGAGGTGGAGATGGAGGTATAAAAAGGGAAAGGATGATGGAAAGGGAGTAAAGAGGTATGGAAATAGTGGTGGAGAGGGTGTTCATGTTTGTGTAATACTATGTCATTTTAAGAATTTTTGGGGCTTTTCTTTTTTTTATTTCTTTGGGTGTCTTTTTGTTATTTTTGGGTGTTTTTTATAATGTTGTTGCTGCATATGTAGCTTTGGGAACAATTCATTTCGAGAACATTAAATATCCCAACAAAGCCCAAATTTTTTGAAAGAGGCATTTATAGACATGATAGAATTTGATTATTGTATTTGGTTGCCGCTTCTTACACTATACTACAATAGAAGACAAGGGATTAATACTATCAAATAATGTGCCTCTCTAATATTGAAAACATGCAACTATTTTTCTCACTCTATCTTTAGATCCTTGCCATCATTAACCTTTTATTTCACTGAATTAATCTACAAAAGTTGAATTACAATACGATTATGTGACTTAATAATCCATAAACCTGTTCAAAGATAAATTACTACAATGACATCTATTAGAGTCATTTTTGTCAATCATTTAAAGTCGCATAATATAAGCTTCACAATCAATTAATACTAGAATATAACTCAATAAATTTGGAAGGGGTAGGATGGCTTGGGTGGTTCGGGGGATCGAGTATAAGTGAGAGATCTTGAGTTCGATCCCTCTCACTTACACTATAAAAAAGTTACAAAAAAAAACTCAATAAATTTGGATAAAAATTCTTTAATTATTCAAACAACAAAATCAAGATAGGTAAGAGGAAACTATTAATTAGTCCTATACATTTGAGTAAAAAATTTTAATTTGGTTTCTAATTTCTTAATTTCATTGAATCAATTAAAGATTTTAGGGAAATTTGTCAATTTTGTTCCCAAACCTTTTCACTAAAACCAATTTAATCTATTATGCTTTTCTTTGACCAATTTAGTCCTCCAACTATATTTTCCATTCCCTTGTAAGTCTTCTATGATGGCACCACCTATTTTATCTCTGTCGCACAGTCAGTCAAGGGTATTTTTGAAATGCTGGATTAGATCAATCAATATAAACATTCAAATGAACAAAATAATTAAAAACTAGACAAAAAAAAATACACAAAAGCACGAAACAAAATGCAAAGCAAGCCACGTCCTTATTTCCATTCCACTATTCGTCCCCTCCTTTCAATTCGCAGACCTTCTATAGAAAATCCCAGTTGTAAAACTGCAAGATCCAATTCCAAGTTCCACCAAAAAATAATGACGGTTAATTTTAGTAGACTAGCCACTGTCTTCAAAGCTTGTTGGGGTGTCGCTACCATTTCCCCGATAGCAACTACTAGCACCATAGCTAGCCATCAATTCGCTCAAGTTGCTCTATATAGTAGTAGTACCAGTACCAAAAATTTTATATTCCAATAAAAAATCTTGGTGGTTTTTGTGTAATTATCCTAATATGGTTTAGAAGTCCAGTTTTGTGTGGCTGGCGCAGTTTTATTCTCGGTAGAGTCTTCGTCCGTTGCCGAAGAGGTTTATGTTAAAGAGCCATCACGGCCCAAGATGAAGCTTGCCCTTTTCGTAATAAAGTTAAACGTGGTGCCTTTACGACTTCTCGACGTTTAATTATTTTATCCTATTGTGATTATTATGTTTTTGTTGTTAAAGGTTAAAGGCATGCATGAGGCCAATGACGGATTTTTTTTTGTTTTGTGTGTTTTGTGTTTTTTTTGGGGGGGGGGGGGTAGGGCTGTCAACGGGCCGGGTTCGGGCCGGAATTCATTATTCCGGACCCGAACCCGAATTACTATGCCGGATTCGGATCCGACCCGTTTACCCGACGGGTCTTTTATTCTATGTTCCGGATCCGGATCCGGCGGGTCCCGGATCCGGATCCGGGTCTACCCGAACAAATTTACCAAAATTTATAATTTCTAATAAAAATGAGAAAAAAATATATTTGTAAACTAATTTCTAACTAATGCAAAGAAAAAACCAAATAAGAAAAGAAATCAAATTAACTTTATTAAAATACATCACCCTAATCAAATTATATTGATAAATATATATTTTTTAAATTATTAATTCATTTATATCCGGATCCGGGTCTAATACGGGTCGGAATACTATATTCCGTATCCGACCCGTTTTTTTGTTTGACAAAACGGATCCAGATCCGGATCCGGGAAACGGAATTAAATCCCTACCCATACCCGCAATAATTTCACGGATCCGGTCCGGATTCGGGTCTAGACCCGACCCGTTGACAGGCCTAGGGGGGTGGAGTTGGTGCAGCCGCCCCTCAAAATTTTCTAAAATCATTATTTTGTACCATAGATTTTAACCAAAAGTTTATAATATCATAATTCCTGTCCTTTCAAAATTTTTTCATGTTTATCCTTTGTCTCCCCCTTTCTCTACCTTTGCAAGCTTTTTGAATTAACTATTTTGTCGGATAAATTAGGGGATAAATTAGTTAAAGAGGTAATAAGGAATGCAGAATTTGTACACACGATTATCAAGGAATTAAAAAATGGATAATAAATAAGGTAAATCTTCTATATTCTTTATGTGATAAATCTAATAAACTTGATCATGTTATGAGATACCCACATAACTAGTTTTGATGTCACTACATCATAATTATTGAAAACTACTACTTCCTTAAAAAAAAAAAAGGAACATAATATGTACTACTCTATCCGTAATAATAGTGTCTTATCTTTAATACTATGACTAGAGATTCTTTAAGATTAAACCTTAGTTAAATACATCTCAATATCACAACACTTATAATTCGAGAAATATGTTTATTCTAAAAACTTTATCTATTTAATTGAAAAAAGGGTATAATTAATAAGATAAACGCCATCAACATACATAAATTGTAAAAATAAATCAACAAAACCCTTAAATTTAAGGCATACATACTAACAAGGATTAATTGTTACAAAAATAAGGAAAAGAATAAAAAAACCAAAAAAAAACAGAAACATTAAATACATCCATTTGGCGAAAAATAGATAGTTTACTTGATAGAAGATTAGAGTAGACAAATCAGTAACTTTTCAAAACTGAAACACCACATTGTGTATGTAGGCATTTCTCTTTCAGTACCGTATTTCACTTGTTACCCTTGTGGTTAGGACATAAAAAGGTTATATGCTTTTAAATTAGTGATGAGAATACAATGCATCAAATAAATTAAGAATTAAAACTTAAAATTGATATTTCCATCATGAGAGAATTAGAAAATTTGGCATCCATAATAAGTTTTACAATTAGTATGACTCCCTAATATCCAACCTAATGAAATAAGACACACACACAATTCAATTGTACGTGGCATATATTTAGCTCCTTGGCAGCAAAACCGAATACGGAATCTGGACTGTTCACATTGTTATGTAGATCAAAATGTGTTTGGATTGAAATGATTTGAAAAAATAATAATTTGCTTCACAAATCTCAATTATCTTTTTATCTTCCCAATCACCTTTTTATCTCACATACATCACATCACAAAAAGTGCTACAGTAATTATTTCAAATAAATCATCCAAATAAACTCCTATCCAAGTACTTTCCGTAGGCATTTATCCCCTCTAAGGTTGCAGAGACGATCATGTCAATGGAGGCTGAATTAGTGCTATTGATAATTTAAAAAGAATACGAAAACTTAAGCATTCATATTATCAAGCAAATTAATTTTTTGAAGGCATTTCATTAGAGACCGTGACTTAGATTTCGTTTACAAAAAAGACCATACAACGTTTGAGTAAATATGTCTTTTTTTTAAAAAAAATATGTCTTTTTTTTTAACAATGTTTGGGAGATTTGATCAAAACTTTTAATTTCTAAAATCTCAACGTTAATCATTAAATCAAATCTCCTGAACTTTTTATGTTATTTGACTGTGAGATAAGTGGTTCTATTACATTAAATATAATGCTGGTAATATCTTTATTGACCAGGCCTTGTGCAAAATTAAAGTGGTCTTAGGTGGGCTAGACAAATTAATTGAATTTACGATATCATGTTTGAATTTATATTTCATTTTCAGTTTGGAAATAATATACCATTATTGGCTTTGAAACAAATGCAAATTTCATACTAGTCAGATGGCCTATATGTCTGAGTAGGAATTGGCCGCTAGTATCACACATGATACGAGAGTAACTGGCAAGACAACCAATGTCCCAAAAGAAAAAATGAATTACTAACGACATTGTGGGTTCATTCTTTTTCATTGTTGTACTGGAATGGACCTAGAAAACGATTAAGTGGTGGCAGCACGTTGTAACGTAGATATTATTATAACAGATTTTTTAACATAAATTTCAATAGGAGAAAATTTGTTGTACTTTAATCTGTTATTATGTTAGTGTCTATATCTATTATTTTAGTGCTTATATTTATTTTTGCAGTGTCTATATTGTACCCTATTACTCCGTCCATCCCATTGAATTATATTTTGGAATATTTCAAAATATTTGTCCTATTGAGAAAATCAAAGTATTTTTTAGTCATCATTCTCTCTAATCATATGCATGTTAATATTCAAATTCAAATTTTGAATTTATATAGATAAAATTGAAAAAAAAATATAAATATTATAATTAAATTACTATTTTTGAAAATTTGAATTCCCGAAACAAGATAAAATAATTGAGACAGAAGGAGTATTACTAATATTGAAGGTAGAGGCTTCTAATCCTTAAAAAACAAGAAAAAAGATGAAAAGCTACACTAAGTGGTGGTCCCTTATTTGTCTATCTTGAGCCCCCCACCGCTTTACGGAGCCACATCAGTTGGCTTCTAGTCAAACAGCTTGGATGCGCTGACATCAACCATGACCCAGTCTTATCAGTTGTAAACCTAAATTCACTGCCCTCAGTGAATTTATAAGTCATTAATTATAGATGGTTACAGAATATAAATAATTCAAAGTACAAAGGGGAATTATCCTGTTTTTCATGTTAAAACTGACCCGAAGTGTCTAATCGATAATTGTTTTGCTATTCGAGGAGTTTTACAATAATTGATTCAAACAAAGGATCAATTTTCAAAATTGACCAAACTTCCGGGAGGTGGATATGAATAATCCTTCCCACAGGTATGTGTATGCATATATATATGTATGTGTATATATATTATGTATAAATACATATATATATGTATGAATATATGTATAAATGTATGTATGTATATATATCCCTATTGTTGACTTTGTGATAATAGGCGTGTTTTATTGTACAATTAATTTTACTTGAGAGACAAGTAGGATAAGAAATTTAAAAGATGATCCAAGTGCTAAGCACTACGACTTCTTCGTATCCCTCCATAATCCAATTGCTCTACACCACTAGTATGCTGCTTGACTGGATTTGACATTTATGTAATAATTATCTCTTTTTTCCCAATAAAGTTTACGTTCTCATAACAATTAATCACATAGGGTGAAAAAAAATAAGAAATCGAACAGTTCGTTGTTACATGTCGGAACTCATCTAGAGATCTGTATGCCTTGCAAAAGATGATATGTCTTTTACTTTAAACTTTAGATTTTACTTTTCCGAAGAGTCAAGTTTGTTTACTTTAGTCTTTACTTTATGGAAGGGTCAAGAGTCAAGTTTGAAGAGTCATTTGTATTTTCAAATGTCCGAAAGGTCACTTATTACTTGTATAAATAGGTTTGCTCATAAATGAAAAGGATCAGAATTCCATTCCGATCAAAAATCTTTTGTTGTATCTATAGCATGGCTTTCTAAAGTTCCTAGTTCCAATCCTAATCCAACAAGGTAGGCATGGTCCTTGCAACCTAGATGTCCCATTAAAGTCCTTTGAGCATTGTAAGTCCATAAGAGAGATATGGTAGTTAGGCTCGAGAAAGTTTGGGGAATATGTAGGGGAGTTTGGTATCAGAGCCAGACCTTTGTTGTGATTAGGGGAGAAAACATATTTCATCCTTTCAAAAGCCAAAGCAATTTCATGAATATCATCCATGAATACACCTATTTGACAACTATGATGCATGGTATAGGTATATTCGCAATAATATTTTTCACGGTCAACATTATTGTGCTTATGAAGACTGTAATGAAGAAGATTGTTCTATGTTAATAGATATGTACCAAAGTGAGATTGATAGTTTTTCTGAATTTCTACATGCTTGGTCTTATGCTATTGTTAATCGTCAGGTCAAGAGATGACAGTTTGGGATATATTACTCTTTACTTTATGACCTTTGTTGTGATATGTCTTTGTGAAACAAGAAGGATTTGGTGAAGTTACACCACCAAAATAGAAAGAAGTTGGCCAATTTCTAATGGGAATAACACCAAAACCTAGACTTACCTTATCAATGGTAGAGATTATGGCATAAGATGATGGCAGAAATTATAGCAAAGATTATGGCATAAATCATGCCCAAGACTTGTGCATTAATTGTGTATATATACTTACCTAGAATAGAATATCAGTAATTAGGACATTAGCTGTAATTAGCTATGTATAGATGACTACCTAAAATAGATTGTACAAAAATTCTTATTTAAGGGAAATGATGAAGTAAAAGGCATTCAGCCAATTTACTCAAAAATTGTCATGGTACCAGAGCTAGTCTCTTGAATCCATAGCTGGATATTTGAATCATTTGGTTAGTTTTCTGGGTTGATTAATTTCTAATCAACATTTTGGCTTTGAGATTTTTTGGTCAATCAATTTTGTGATTTCAAAATTGCATTGAATTTTTTTTTCTTTCTCATTTTTTAAGAATGTCTATTGAGAATTCTTTTGGAAGCTCCCCTACAGAGACTTCGGCTATCAAATTTACAGGAAAGAATTATGCGGCCTGGGAATTTCAATTCGGAATGTTTCTGAAAGGGAAGGAGCTTTGTGGTCACATTGATGGGACTTCTCCTGCTCCCAAAAATGAGAAAGAACTTGGTCAATGGGAGGCAAAGGATGCTAGAATTATTTCTTGGATTTTAGCCTCCGTTGAAGCCCATATGGTGAACAATTTGCGTTCATTTGGTACAGCTAGGGAGATGTGGGGTTTTCTGCAATGCATATATCATCAAAATAATACTGCACGACGATTTCAGCTTGAACATGAGATTAGTACCTTCAGTCAAGGTAATCTCTCTATTGAGCAATATTATTCTGGATTTATTAACTTATGGAGCGAATATACTGGTCTTATCTACTCTAAGGTACCTAAGGAGGTTACTCGGGGTGGATTGCTGAATAGAAATCCGGTTCCTTCTTTGGATGTTTGTCTTGGTGAATTATTACGGGAAGAACAGCGATTGGCTACACAATCTGTTCTAAGTGCATCTGGAGGGACATCAGAAGTTGTCAATGTTGCTTATGCTGCACAAGGGAGGAATAAAGGAAAGGGATCAATGCAGTGCTACAGCTGCAAGGAGCTTGGACATATTGCTCGCAACTGTGGTAAGAAATTTTGTAATTTCTGTAAACAGAATGGACATATTATCAAGGACTGTCCTACACGACCAGAAAACAGGCGAGCTCAAGCTTTTCACGTTGCAGTTCCAGATCCTACTGTTATTGGTCCTACACTTACAACCACAAGCACCAATCAGGCTGTTATTACTCCAGAAATGGTCCAACAGATGATTCTCACAGCATTTTCTGCCCTTGGGCTTCAGGGCCAAGGTAAGACAATCTCTTCTACTTGGTTTGTTGATTCTGGAGCATCCAATCATATGACCGGCTCTACTGATTCGTTACAGAATTTGCAGCAGTATACTGGTAGACAAAATATACAGATTGCTAATGGTAGTAATCTTCCAATTACAGCCATTGGTGATCTTGGACATTCTTTTCGTCATGTTTTTGTCGCTCCTAAGTTGTCTACTAGTTTAATTTCTGTTGGTCAGTTGGTGGATGATAACTGTACTGTCAACTTCTCTCATGATGGTTGTCGTGTGCAGGATCAGATGTCGGGGAAGGTGATCGCAAGGGGGCCTAAAGTGGGAAGATTATTTCCGTTGCAATTTGCTATTCCTAAACCTTTATCTTTAGCTTCTATGATTGTTGAAAATAAGGCTGACGTTTGGCATAGGCGATTAGGTCATCCAAATAATGTGATATTATCTAATTTGATGAAGCGTGGTCTTCTTGAACAAAAAGATCAGTGTTCTACTCATGCATTGTCTCTTGATTGTTCTGCTTGTAAGTTAGGAAAGAGCAAAACTTTACTTTTTCCTACTTATGGTAGTCGTGCTAATGCATGTTTTGAGATAATACACAATGATGTTTGGGGCATTACTCCTGTCATTTCACATGCGCATTATAGATATTTTGTGACGTTCATTGATGACTATAGTCGGTTCACATGGATATATTTTTTGCGCACCAAAGCTGAGGTATTTACTGTTTTTCAAACTTTTGTGGCTTATATTGAGACATAATTTTCCACAACTATTAAGATTTTCCGATCTGATAATGGTGGCGAATATGTGTCACATAACTTTCAAGCCTTCTTGCAACATAAAGGCATTCTCTCTCAGCGATCATGTCCTTCTACGCCCCAACAGAATGGGGTGGCTGAGCGTAAAAACCGTCACTTGTTGGATATTGTTCGAACATTACTCTTACAGTCTACAGTGCCGTCTAAATTTTGGGTTGAAGCTTTGACAACTGCAGTATATTTGATTAATCGTCTGCCTTCTCAACAATTGGGTTTTGACTCTCCTTATTATCGCCTTTTTGGTGTCCATCCTGATTATCACATGTTACACCCATTTGGCTGTGTTTGTTTTGTTCACTTGCCACCTCATGAGCGTCACAAGCTTACAGCCCAATCAGTTCGGTGTGCTTTTATGGGTTATAGCACTACTCAGAAAGGATTTTTATGCTATGATGTTGTTGCTAATCGTTTCCATGTTTCTAGAAATGTAATTTTCTTTGAGCATGAGTACTATTTTCAGCAGCATGTTTTACCTTTCAAGCGTGTCCTTCTTCCTAGCTTTGATGATATCTCGCCACCAATTGAGCGTTTTAAACCCGGCATTGTCTATCAACGACGCAGGGCTCCATCATCTCAAATCCTTCCCGACCCAGAACCAATACCTGCTCCAGTGGTTCTTCGAGGATCTTCTCGTATCCGTCAACCTCCTGCTAGGTATGGCTTCTCTGCTACTTTAGCTAATACTGCAGTTCCTACCTCTTATTCTCAAGCAACTAAGCATGCATGTTGGGTAAAAGCTATGCAAGAATTTCATGCTCTCCAGGAGAACCATACTTGGGATATTGTTCCATGTCCTAGTGGTGTTAAGCTCATTGGTTGTAAGTGGATTTATTCCATTAAGCTACGGTCTGATGGCTCACTTGATCGATATAAAGCGAGGGTGGTGACACTTGGTAATAAACAAGAATATGGAATAAATTATGAGGAGACATTTGCCCCCGTCGCAAAGATGACAACAGTACGCCTTGTTCTAGCTATTGCTGCTTCTAAGGGCTGGTCATTGCGACAAATGGATGTTAAGGATTCCTTTTTGCATGGGGATTTTAAAGAAGAAATTTATATGACTCCACCATCAGGATTATTTTTTACACCTTCATTTGATGTTTGTAAGTTGAAATGATCACTCTATGGTTTGAAATAGCTCCACATGCTTGGTTTGATAAATTTCGTTCTACGCTTATTAATTTGTCATTTGTCCAAAGCCAGTATGACTCCTCTTTGTTTCTTTGCAAGACACCTAAAGGAATTGTCCTGCTTCTGGTATATGTTGATGATATTGTTATTACAGGGACTGCTACTGACTTGATTTCTAAGCTTCAAGACCATCTTCAAACTTCTTTTCATATGAAGGACTTGGGTCCTTTACAGTATTTTTTAGGTCTTGAGGTGCGTTCCACCTCCGCTGGTATCTTCTTACACCAGCATAAATACATTCAAGAGTTAATTGCTTTGGCTGGCCTTCAAGATGGTCGTTCAGTTGATATTCCCTTGGAGGTGAATGTTAAATATCGTCATGATGAGGGTGCTTTTCTATCTGATCCTTCTTTATATAGACAATTGGTAGGCAGCCTCAATTATCTGACTATTACTCGGCCTGATATTTCTTTTGCTGTTCAACAAGTCAGTCAATTTATGCAAGCCCCTAGGCACCTTCATCTCGCCGCTGTTCATCGCATTGTTCGCTATTTGAAAGGCACTTCTGCCCGAGGCCTTTTCTTTCAAATCGACTCTCCTATTCGTCTGGTTGCATACAGTGATGCTGATTGGGCTGGTTGTTCTGATACTAGACGTTCCATTACCGGTTGGTGCATGTTTATTGGTAACTCTCTCGTTTCTTGGAAAAGCAAGAAGCAAGATCGGGTGTCTAAGTCTTCTACTGAGTTTGAGTATCAGGCCATGTCCTCTGCATATTCTGAAATTGTTTGGCTTCGTGGATTGTTGGGTGTACTTGGGTTTCCTCAAATTGAGCCTACTCCGCTCCATGCAGATAACACTAGTGCTATTCAAATTGCTGCTAACCCAGTATTTCATGAGCGTACCAAGCACATTGAAGTAGATTGTCACTCTATTCGTGAAGCATATGATGCTCATGTCATCTCTCTTCCGCATATCACCACTGCTCTCCAAACTGCTGATGTGTTTACTAAGGCTCTTTCCAAACCTAGACATCATTTTCTTGTTGACAAATTGATGCTGATGCTAGCTGATCAACCAACATCAATTTGAGGGGGGATATCAATGGTAGAGATTATGGCATAAGATGATGGCAGAAATTGTGGCAAAGATTATGGCATAAATCATGCCCACGATTTGTTCATTAATTGTGTATATATAGTTACCTAAAATAGAATATCAGTAATTAGGACATTAGCTGTAATTAGCTATGTATAGATGATTACCTAAAATAGATTGTACAGAAATTCTTATTTAAGGGAAATGATCATGAAGTAAAAGGCATTCAGCCAATTTACTCAAAAGTTTGACACCAAAAAGCTTGGGAGTTAGAGCAAAAGAAAGCTAAGGAACTTGGTTCTTGAAGTGCAACCTTGTGAACCCATCTTTGGAAGGTAAAGCAGTTTTGAACTCTTGTAAAAGCTTATAGCAATTGAGTAGAAATGTTGATTTTGATGTTGTAAGATGCTAATAAGGGTTAATGATGGTTTATATATCACTTTTGTGGGTTTCTGTGGAGGATTTGGTGATTTCTATGGTGGTTTGAGAAAATTCCAGAATTGAGATTTCTTATGGTTCAGTTCTGCCCGTTTCTATTTGAGTATGTTAGAGACCGAATTAGCCTTAGCTCAAAACATGAAAGTTGTAGGGAATGATGTTTTATAGTTTCCTGTAAAATTTCAACTCAATCGGAGCAACGTAACCTATGAAAAAACTGAAATATCCTGACTACCATAGGAGTAAAGTCAGTGGACAGTTTTGACAGTGCACCAAGTTGGTCGTATTTATTCACCTTGATACATACTGAACTAGCATTTAGTCAAAACATGAAAATTGTAGTGCTATCTCTTAGCTTTCAACGCCCCTGGAATCACCTCAATCGGATTTCGGTAGCTTGAGTTATTATCGTTTACGCATAATGCGGTTAACTAGCCCGAATGTGAGATTTTGGTTCTGTAATCCGGACTTTTGACTTAGATACACTATGAACTGGGCTGAGTTGTCTTCATCAAAGTTGTAGGCCTTTGTCTTACCTTCGAAACGGTATAAATTTCACCCCAATCCGATAAGCGTAGCTTTGGTTGTGCTCGTTACGCTAAGTGACGGCAAATCTGTCTTTTGTTTTATAACTTAAACTTCATTTCCGGACATTTTTCTAGTTTGATTTCGTACTTGTATGACTTTGAGCCTATTGAACGGCTATTGAAATGAGATAATTTTGTGTATGACTTTGGGGCTTTTTTGTGATTGAGTTGAAATGTGATTTGTAATGTCTTGTAGGATGGAAAATAAGGAATTTAAGGGGAAGTGCTGTCCAATCTTTAAAAACGTTTAATCGCTGTGAGTTTGGGTTAATTCTTGGTAGAATGAAGAGCTTGGACTTAATCGAGGAAAACTGTCTATGATGGATGAGAATTAAGAGCCGTGGTTGGTGAGTGACCCAAACTATTTCCAATGCTCCTTATGAACTGTTTCTTGCATTATTTACTCGATTGCATATCATGTGTGCTTGCATGTGAATTCATGACATGATTTGGCTCCAATGAGTTCTTGAGAAGTCTTGTGCTGAACACTAACGTCTCCACCACTCTTTACTTGGAGCAAGTGGCTCCCTATCACTGTTTCACTGTTACTGAATCAATTTGAGCGTTGGATGTTTAAGTACAATGATTTCACTGGTTCACGAGAGCAATAAACGTACATTGGATTACTAATTCATGACATCATTGAAATGAACTATTGAGAAACTGATTTGATGACTGCTTTTACTGGTTATTCGCTGAGTTTCTAGCTCACCCCCAAATGTTTTCTTCTCCCCACAAGGCTGAGGCAAAGGAAGCGCTTGTATTACGTTATTTGTGGGACTGGATGACATATATCTTGTACAGTTTAGATTTGGATTCATTTTGTGTAATAGTTGGGCTAGTGTGACTGTTCGGAATTGAAGTGGATGTATGTGTACGTTCCACGCTTAGAATTAGTTTCCGCTTCGCTTATGATATGTAACTCTTGGAGAATTTGATGTATTATTTGAGTTGTACCTTGTAATTTATTTGAGAACTGTAGTGAGTGAGTGAGTCCCGACGAGAGTTGGGTAGGCGGTCCGCCAAACCCTTTGATACGCCTTAGGGGGTGGTGGGCTGTCACAGCCAACTCCAAGAAGTTACAAGCATTCCAATTCTAAAAATCCTTGCAAAAACAAATTAACATTTACACGGCCAAGTAAAGTTACCAGCTTTTTGTCCAACTCCTCCAACTCCATCCTCTGGAAAACCTTCCATGGCATTTGAAAATCCATTCCTCTGTACCATGGGTTCCTATAAGTTGCAGGTCATAAGTTACAGTCTGTTCAATAATGTCCTCTGCAAACTACACAATAAGCAGCACTTGACAAGATATGACTCGAAGAAAGAAAGCTGAAAGGCACCAAATATCCATCTATTTTTTATTCCAGGAGTTACAAATATAAAATACTCACTTTTTTTCTATATTTCCATTGGACATTGACATCATGATCATCTTGCTGTTGCTTTAAGTAAGTATCAGAGTGAGCAATTGCTGCAACTTTTTCTGGATTTATCCCCACAGTTCTCTTATGTTGCTCAGCTAGATGCTTCTGTTTAGCTTCATTTTCAATACGCCTTTGATATTCCAAAGTTTCTTCTAGCTTTCTCTCCTGAGCTTCAAGTTCAATTCTACGCCTGACTTCCTCTTCCTCTTGTTCTAAGGTGTCACCATTTCCAGCATTCACTATCTCAGCCTGTATATCTTCTCCCTCGTGTGCGACTGGATATGAGCTGCAACAAAACCTTACTAGTATTTATAAAACAAAGATCAACTTCAGATCATTCACATTAACATGCTCAAAGACTAGAAAACAAACATACATTTCTTTAGTAGTCTCTGAGGAAAGCATATGTAGCTCACTGCCGCTATTAGCCTGAAAAGGAATAAATTGCCAACCATAAATGCTCCAGCTGAGCAATAAACTACCAACTAGGAAGGCGGTAACACAAAGGGATATCTCAACACGAAATTCGAACCTTTGAATCCTTGCTCTTTTTCTTATCCTTTGTTTTCTCATGCATATGACGAGCATTATCACTTCCTCCGCTGCTGCCATTCTTAGAATCAAGAGCAAGTTCTGCCAAAAATGCTTCTCTGGCGGCATCAGATTTCTCTGTGGCATCTTTCTCCGCAAGATCCTCCAAGTGAGCCTGGAAAAAGGGAACATAAAGAAAGACAACAAGACAAAGCCATCAAAATTAAAAAGTGAGCAAAAGCATAAGATGAGTCAACTAGAAGGTAAGAAAGTCCAAAACAAACCCGCATATATGACTTCACTAGGGGTACTAAGATTGCCTGGTAATCAAAAGCAGGTGCAGGCTCAAGTTTAGCTTCCAACTGCTGCATCGCAGCTATTACTCGCATAATTCTTGCATCAATTTTACTGAGCTGCATTTACAGAAAGTAAGGATAAGTAGCATAGTAGTACAATTCACATGTAGGAAAAGGATCAATCAATGATTAAAGCACGAACCTCAACAGACACACGTTCTTTTTGTCTAGATATCGCAACTTCTACACAGGAGTCAACCTGATGCAGATAATCCCTCGTTCTCCCACTTTTTTTATTTTTTTTTGCCGGATACGATAGACCTGAAGAGACTCAAGGGGAAACCAGTGGGGACTGAACCACCACCGGTCCAAACGAGAGCACTACGCACCCATTTGGAACCACTTTTAAAGTGGCTGGCCACATATAGTGGTAGATGGTGGAAAGCAAGGTTCGAATTCTTGACCTTTCATCCCACTAAGCCTTACGAGCCTTACTTGACTAAGCACTTACTTTAGTTTTGAACCGAGAAGAACTGTAAGGAAAACAAACAACTTATTTGTGCCAACAACAATGCCCTTTGTTACCATTTCTGCAAGGTTTGTACAACAAACTCATCAAGGGATGTGCAATATGATTCGTGCAATGTCTGACGTTTTGGTTACTTCCAAGTTGCATTCTGGATTTGATGCTTATATCAAATGGTTGGTTTTGAACTCATTTCCTGAGCAGTTGCAATGAAAGCACCTTAATGGTCAAATCAAAATTTCTCTTTTTTCAGCTCATTGTTTTCCATGTACATTGGAGTACAGATCCAAACTAAAAATTGGTACGGTATATAAATAGGATACATTGTGAAGAAGGATCAATTGTTGCCATGAAAAAGTTAAAATTTGGATCAATGCAACATATAACTGAAACTGAAGTTCTTCCACATCTCTAACAATCAGAACATCTTCAACCTTCAGATTTCCTTTTCTTATTCGATTTTTTTTGCTCAGGATGTTCTAATGATCCAGAAGAGACATCAGCTCTATGTTCTTTTCCTGAATCTTGGAGGGAATGGTCAATCGACCTACCGGCTCATCCACATGTCTTCTCAATGGACTCTTTGATGCATCCCCGGACCCAGAACTTCTGTTTCTTGGAGTACGTATAGAGGAAGTATAGCCACTCATAGCCCCTAAACTTCTTGTCCTTGTACTTTGCGTAGGAGTTGTATAACGATGCACTGAACTTGTCAAGGAAGCAGCAGACCTTTGCACCATTTGTTTAATGGCTAACCCACCAGATTTCAGTTCACTGGGCTCCGGATAATGCAGTAGAGAAACGCGCCGTGAGATCTTCCCAGCTGTTACCACATATAAGTCATATTCAAGTGTAGCGTCATTGAAAACAATAACAGCATCGAGCTACATTTCATTCACACGAAAATCTGGAGTGAGATCTTTGATTCTTTAGCTTTAAATAAACCATTTGAGCAAAACCATAATTGGATTTGTTGTTTTAGTTTTACATGATTCTGCTAGCAATACCTATTTCGTCAAACGTCACAGAAACTTTTGCATGCAACAAGGCCCGTGATATTATAAATCCATAGAGTAATTTAGGACATGCCTTTGTTAATATAGACTCAAACTCAACATCTTAAATAGGTAACCGGAATAGGTTTCTCTATCTTCACTTTCCCTGTTTCAACAACTCAAATAACTCATAACTTGCTTTGACTGTAATATTTTTTTGGCCAACCAATGTTCAACTTAGAACCTACTCCCATTATGGGAGCTTGATGGATATTTCTCCAGAAACTTCTCTCCTAAAAGAGCTGCATTTGGATATAAAAAGCATGCACTTTACAATGATTGTCAATTTATTATTTTTCTCAGATAAAATAAAAATGCCACTCGTGACTCAACCAATAACAACAATAATAGTAGCCATTGCATGTTAAATATGCAGATAATTACCGATTCTGGACTCTGATGTTGATGACAGGAATACAGTCGCTTCTGGCTCCTGTGACTTGAAACTTACCACTTCATACGATTTTCCTATGACAATATTGACATAAAACAATGCCATCCATCATCATCGTTGACATAATCTTGGATTTCAACAAATTTAGAAACCACTTTTGCACAAAACCATCAAATGCAGGAGACAATGGAATAACATAGAAGTGATCAGTGACATAGCAGTACCAGATGAACCCTCAAAACTACCCAGATATCCATCATGGTGAAGCATCAAAGACACTTGCTGTCCAGTCAAATCAGGAGCCTGGAACACCCAAAAGCATGATAATGTAACACGTAAAACAAACAACAACAGCACTAACAAAATTTAGGGTTCATATTACTAGACTGACTTCTCTTCTGCAATAACCAGCAATCACCATCAAATTCACCAAATTATGAATGGTAAAGCATCCTCTATTGTACAATCTTTCAAAATTTTCAAATTTTACTCGAATTGATTAAAGTCAAGAAAGATTAACAAAATATTAACTGAAAATTAATTTCTAAAACTTGATCGTTTTCAATTAATTGCGCATTAACAAAAATTAATGATCTCTCAACTGGAAAATCCCGCATAAATGGAGCTAAAAGTATGAGAAAACTAATGAAAATGATAAGCGAAAGCAGAAATAAAAGTAATTGGATTAAAAAAAAGGTTACTTGATTAACGGGCCATTGAATCAGCCAGAGCTCCTTTGAATCGTTCAAATTGAGTTCAATAAGAGGGTCCTTTTTCACTTCTTAAAATTCTTCTGGAGCTCTATACATCGCGAGTTCTTCGCTGCTACTCCCCTCCATCGGTTTTTAGGGTTTTATAGGCGGAGTTTTAGTACAGAACTGGAAGTGACGCAGGTTAACGGGTTTTAGTACAGAACAGGAATCCTAATCGTATCCTATCCTATCCTAAATCCTAAACTACATAAAGCCGCAAATCCTCATCTACAGTCAATTGTCCTGGTTTCCGTGTAATTCGGGTGCTGATTTTGGACTTTTGTTTTTTCCCTGGTTGTGGAGTTAATATCTTATAGTATTGCTGTCCTCATTTCTGATTTTATCATCATTTACATTTCGATTATGCCCTCTTATCTTGGTTTCTTTGTAATTAATATCCCAATTTTGTACTTTGTGGTCTTTGGCTGTCATGTCTTTAGAGGTATGAATCGGAATCGAAATCGGTAATTCGAAATATTGAAATCGGAATTTTTCGAAATTTTGGTATCAAAATTTTCGACCAATTTCGATTTCGAATTCACCAACTTCGAATTCCAATTCGTTCCGAATTCAATTCGAAATTCAGTAAATTTCGATTTCACCGAATTCATAAATATAAAATTATTATTATTATTATTATTATATAAATGTTATATTACATATATATAAAAATACACATATGAGAATGAATTTGAAATCGAAATAGGAATTCCAAATCACCAAATTCAATAATATAAAAATTATTATTATAATATAAATGTTATATTATATATATAATAATATTATATATATATGAAAAACATATTTGAAATCCAAATAGGAATTCTGAATTCCGAATTCCGATTTCGAATTATGAATTCGAAATCCGAATTTCCGATTTGAAAAATCCCGTTACCGAATTCGATCCGATTTCTTCTAATTTGAAATCAGATATTCTAATTTCCATTCCTAATTGCTGAATTCAAAATTCCGAATTCAATTCGAATTCGATCGATAAATCGATATTTTTCGATTTTGCACACCCCTACATGCCTCTGCCTTTGTTTCCCTCGAAAAATCTACAATATACATGTATTGGTTGTGTCCGTTTTTATAATAGGATATGAATTTTATGCAAAATTTGAGTCTATAATCTAGATATATTAACTGTCTCCGTTTTTAGTTTTTCATATATGAATTTTCTGCAAAATGTATATATGAATTTTTTGCATGACATAAATGCATGCACAAAAAATTTGCATCTCTAGAAATATTCATTTTCTCACCAAAATAAATATATGGACAAAAATTCCTTGTTTGCCCAATAAATTATAAATCAATTGTGCTCCTTTGTATTACCTTATATTCATATAAAAATCCGAGTTGAACAGTTTTTGTTAATTATATTTAATTATTAGCTTATAGCTTTTACATTTTAAGACTGAGTGACATAAAATAAATATAGCAAATACAAAGTGATAATTAGTTAGATATATGTCTATAAATAAATAAAAATATTTGTTTTACAAAAAATGCTTGCCAGTAAAAGTGATCATTAATTACATTCTCGTTCTAAAAAATGTAAGATAATTTCCCTGCATTTCAAAAATGTTACTTTCACGATATTTGTTTTCAGCGTTGCTTTTATTCTCTATAAAAATGATAATTAATCGGATATTTGCTTGAAAAAATATAGGATAGTTTCCCTCTATTTCAAAAATGTTACTTTGATAATATTCCTTAATTAATAAATTATTACCATGGCATGTGTCCTTTCTATAGAATTGTGTATTCACAATTTTCTATTTTCTTTAACCGTCTCTCTTTTTTTTTTTTTTGAAAGAAAACCTCCATTCATTGCAAATCGTCGAGGGCAGCATCTGTAACAATCTTGGGGAAGTTTACAAACCATACCCTGCTTCCCTTAAGAGATAACGACAATTTTGACATGATGTGGGCAAGAACATTGTTAGTCCTCCTCACATAACTAACCTTGACAAAATCAAAAGAATTCAGCATAGATCTGATGCCATGAATTAAATTACCTATCAATGACAAATCGGGTCATTGCTGTTAATCCTTTGAACAATATTTAAAGCATCCCCTTTGAGCAAAAAAATGTGTGATTCCAAAGTCTCTTGCAAACTCCAAAGCACTGAGAAATGCCAAGCATTCCACATGTTCTGCATTGTGAGCTCCATTGACCCGTGCAGCCATTACAACCTCCACTTGACCTAAGCGATTCCTGACGACCACACCAACTCCAACTGCTTCTTCAGAGAAGGCTCCATCCATATTAATTTTCAGATAACTCTCATCTGGTGCAACCCATTTGGTAGTCTACATCTGTCGTCGTGTTCCTTTCTTGTTGTGGATATTCCAATACTCATGCAAGAAAGCCTGAGCATATTCACCCACTTGTGTTGCATCCCGATCCTTGCCTGCGAATAATGCCTGGTTTCTGCTTTTCCAAATCATCCACATGGTTACCACAATGAGTTCTGCTATTTCTTTTCTTGAACCTTCAAAAATAGTCAAACCAGTCCTTAAAGTTTGATGCAGCATGCTTGCAAATTGCTTTCAGCATCCCCATTCTCGACCAGACTTCTTGAGCAAAAACACAATAAAAAAATATATGCTCATCGGTCTCTTGATCATAGCCACACCAATTGCAGCTCAGTACACCTTTCTTAAGCCTATCTGATAAATTCTGCCTCGTTGGCAAAATACCAGAGCATGCTCGCCATACAAAGATTCTGACCTTTGGAGGGATGTTCAAGTTCCAAATTTTAAGCCAGAAAGACTTCTCATTACTGCTGGATAATGCCCCCTCCCCACCTTGTTCCAACCTCTGCAAGGTCCTTGCTAAATGGTACGCTGACCGTACGTCAAAATTCCCATTTTTATTATAATACCATACTAACTCATCCTTAGCCCACCATGGGGAGAGAGGAATTTTCTGAATAATTTGTACCTCATAACTCAAGAATAGAGCGTAAAGCAAGTCCAGCCTTCAACCACCAGAATGGGCGTCAATTAAGTCACATACTCTAGTGTCTGGCCACAGAGTTTTTGAGCATTGTGACACTCGGAAGGATGGAGGATAGGGTAACCAAGGATCATCCCAGATCTTTATATTTGAACCATCACCCACTCGCCATACCATGCCTCTTTGTAGTAAGCTTCTTCCTTCTAATAAACTCCTCCATAGATAAGACGGATTACTCCCTAATTTGGCATTCAAGAAATCTGTCTTAGCAAAATATTTGTATTAATATCCCAACTTTGTATTTTGTGGTCTTTGGCTGTCATGCCTCTAGGGGTGTGAATCGGAATCAAAATCGGTAATTCAGAACATTGAAATCGGAATTTTTCAAAATTTTGGTATCAAAATTTTCGACCAATTTCAATTTTGAATTCACCAACTCCGAATTCAAATTCGTTTCGAATTCAATTCGGAATTCGGTAAATTTCGATTTCACTAAATTCATGAATATAAAATTATTATTATTATTATGAATATTTCGGAACGGCATGGTATGGCGAAATTCGAAAGGCTTGAAAAGTAAGTTTGAGAAGTAGGTATTTGGAAGAGGAGTTTTTGGGATAAATTGGGTAAAGAGATTGAAGAAGTATTTTTCTGGATATATTGTGAGAATCTTCTTGACATGAATATAGGCTGCTTTTTGGTCAATTCTGATCTCAATTTCATGAATGACCAATTTTGCCAATGAAGGTTCAACCTGTATCTCTTGTTTAGTAGTCTGCCTTTCTTCATTTTTTTGTTTGAGCAGAGGGACAGTCAATCCTCTACGGAAAATATAAAGGCTGAATGTGTTGTTTTTGTTCGAATATTTCGAACATCACCTTTCTTGGAATATTGATTGGAGATTTGACCAGATTTGTTTGAGGAAATATTTCTTGTATCTAAGACTGTCTTCTTGACCTATTGAAGATCCATGTCTCTTCTGTTTATCCCTTGTATTTGCTGGAAAACCATGTTCCTTCTGTATAAGTTTCCACCTTGAGGTTTGGGTACTCAATATTAAGTACCTCTAGCTTATTAGGCTGCAATTGTTTGTATGTTATGAAAGAATATATAGAAATTTAGGAATTTCTTTATTATTTGTAGAATTCTCTTTTGAGTTTTTCAAAGAAATAAGTTTGTTATTATCAGACAAGTTTGAAATAGATGATTGTGAAAATTCAGTAGTACTTTGGCTTTTGACAATCTGAATTTTTTCTTTAGAAGAAATAATCTTTGTTTCTGAATTTCTAATAGCCATTGGTTTGACAAGCGTTTGGGAAGGAATTTTATCTTCAGCAATTTCTGCTTGAAGATTTTTACAATTTATTGGTTTGGCACTAGGTTGAGTTTTGGTCAAAACATTTATTGTGGAATATCCTATGTCTATAGAATCTCCTACGTCTTTCTCAAGATTGGTAGTATTATCAGGACTATTCATTGGTTGATCGGATGCCGGAAGTTTTGGAATTCCTGAAAAATCTTGGTTTGATAAATCTATTGGGTTTAATCAATCTATGGGAGAATCTGATAGATCTATTAGCTTGTTTTTTAGGAATTTTGTGGATCTGGTAGGTTTATAGATCCTGGTGTGGATATATTTGAAAATGATTTTGGTGGATCTATTGATTCTGTTGGGAGTTTATGAAGGGATCCTTGGATAGGAATTGTTTGAGACAGACCTTTGGATAGATCTAAGGGTTTTAACTTAGTTTAGACTGAATCTACAAGATCTGGTATGCAATCCTGAGTTTTTAAAGTTTTTGATATAGAGGATGCAGGTTTTGATACAGTTTGATCTAGATCTACGGAGTCTAATGTAGATCTATGAACATTTGTATTTTCAGGCATAATTTTTTATGCTATTTGAACTGGTTTTATGAATTCTGGTGTAGACTCCTGAGACTCATACCAGTCAAAGAAATGAATATTTTGTTTTATTTTTCTTAAAAATTCATAAAAGTTGTGTTGCATATTTTTTCGGGTTTCACCCTGGTATTTTTCAAAAAATTGTTTTCTTTTAATTTGATTGTGGTTTGCAAAGAATTCAGATCTTAGTTTTTGTTTATCAATTTCAAATTTAGGGAGTTTGTTTTCAAATCTTTTTTGAATAAGGATTGATTGCTCAATTCGAGCAATTCTAGTTTGAAGATCCTCCATTTGTTTATTGTTTAAGGAAGACTTGAGAAGGCTAGAGTTTGTTTAATAAGAAGTCATGAGTAGAGGAAAGTAAATAAATAAAAAAAAAACAATTTTCCTGAAATTAATCGACCTTATAATCCTCTTCCCTTTAGCACAGAATCCTTCAGGATCCATGGAGGATAAACTATTTTTCTTAAACCATTATAATAAAGATAGTGAGGACGCTATAAGAATAAATCTAATCCTTTGAGAAAGATTGACTATACATGACGACCATATTTCCATCATAATAAAGATAGTGATGAGGCTACAAGAATAGATCTAACCTTTTAAGAAAGATTAACTACGCATGACGACTATATTTTCAAACAAAAATAATATCAGCAGTATAAACCTATGAAACCAGATCTGAATCTCTGAACACTTCACTGTCCTAGATCTCGGACCACAGGAACCTCAACATCGCTACAGGACTTATTGCTAAATCCCATGGCCTTACTGTCTGGACCAAAGGTTGGCAATTACAGGCTCCATGTCCATTAGTCCATAAATAGATACTATTAATATTATAATAAGTTTGAATACATTAGATAGTAATCACGAAGTTAACCAGTCTCATTAGACAGGTCTAAACTTGTAGATCTACACTAGCAACATCATAAATAAAGAAATATGGTAATCATGAAGTCAAGCAATCTCATCAGACAAATCTAAACTTGTAGATCTACACTAGCAACATTATAATTAGCAAAGAAGGATAGCCATCACCCACTTCCCCCTCTGGCTCTGATACCAGACGGGTCGAGAGGTTAGCCTCTTAAACCAGGAAAGTAGATAAAATAATTAAAACTTATCACTTTTCCCTTAAAATTAAGTGATAAGTTATTCACTTATCACTTAATGTGATACACACTCAAATGTATCAAATCTAGTACTTAACGATTTAAAAAATTAATTGATTCGTACTTCAGATTTTAAAATTTAGACTTCAGTTTTTAGATTTCAATTCTATCAAATGCACTCTTATGGCTAGTTTGAGAGATGAGATTTGATAGGAAAAGAAAAGAAACTGGAAGGAAGGAATATTTTTCTTTCATTTGCGAGTTTACTCACGACAAAAAACAAAGGATTTGGTCTTATTTGAAGGGATTCAGTGTTTGAATCCCACTGTCGATTCCCTCCAGTGTTTGAATTCTACTGTCAATGTGAGAGTTGTATTATTGGATGATTTGTAAGAATTTTTGTAAACGATATATGGTTCTAGAGGTATGCCCAAATGGAGTTGGTCTGATTTGGAGAGATTCAGTTTTTGAATCTCGCTGTTGATGTGAAAACTGTGTTATTGGGCGATTTGTGAGAACTTTTGTAAGTGATATATGGTTCCGGAGCTATGCCCAAAAATATTTAAAAAAAGTGATAGTTCATATACAAATGTCTCGGATGCATGTCCTGACCTATGGTGATAATCGGAATCAAATTCATTCAAACATTTTTTTTTCTACCAAAAAAATGGGTAGTTCATAAAATTTACGATACCACAACATGACGATAGTAGCTCTCCATTATTGTGAAATTTTTTTTAACAGTTTTGCTTTTTTACCAATTTGATTGAGACAAAAAATTATCTCGTGAGTAAATCACAGCCACGCATTTTAAAAGATGAAAATTTGAGCCAATCTGGACCCTTAATCTTTGCTAACTCGCAATGGCAATGGTCCTCATGCTCAACAGCTTCCACTGTAAAGGACTCCATAAACTATTACTTACTAACGAACTAGGAGAGATAAATCGCGCTTTGCATGGTGGAGTACAAAATGTGAATGCCCATGAAGGATTAAAATTATGTAAATAGTAGTTGGGATTGCTGATAAGTAATTTTAGATTGGAATTAATATTGGAGTTATATGTATTGATTAACAACAGAAAATTGTGGGAGAAATGTAACAAGATAATTTGGTAACCGAGCTATTTGTTTTGTTTTAGGAAACGATTACTAATATATTAAAGGTGAAATGTATGATGCCATGGATACATGATTTCTATTCCGTTGATTCCGAAAATTAAAACAGCAAGGGATGTATGGGATTGGGGTATGTATTTCTCCTTGTTGAAGACCATGATCATCAACAAATTTGTTCCAGTTTTTGTGAAATCTGTTCTCGGTCTTTCCAATGATATGGGTTTTAGTTCCACTTGTGAGGACCATAGTTGGGGTTCTTGATTCATGTAATCTCGGATGAGCATCCTTGGGAATTTCCTGCAAAAAAAGAAATCTGTGTAATAAAGATAAACAAAGAAGGAGTGGATTAGAAAACCATGAATTTGTTTAACAGGAGAACGTGCACACTATTGTGTACTTAGCATAAGACGAAAAAATTTGGTAAAAAGCATCTAATGCCATAAGATCATGAGAAAAGAATCGATTGATTGATGAGGTGACCAAAGTTGCACCCGGTTGGCTTTTGATATTTTTTGTAATGAAAGGAAAGGATGTGTGAGTGCATATATAACTTAGGAATATAGTATAAGAGCAATAGAACTGCAGTTCCCTCATGAAATGAACAATTCATAAGGGATCATTGGCAAGTGCAAGTCCAGCTTGTCCAGATTTGTAGATGATTGGTCAAGAAAGTCAGTGCATCATTTATGAAATTGCCCCTTCTTCGTAAGAAAAGCATATCATTTAGGTCAATATAGTTGTGCTTGCAAATAATTTTCCATTCTCCTTCAAAACAATGATCTGTGATTTTCAAACTCCATTCGGCAAGGCCATGTTTAACTGTAATGGTCTATCCCTTTGCAAAGTTATTATAACGAAACATTTCCACAGGAATTTTCTGCGAACATAAGACATCGGTAAATATATAATAAAGGTAATCTAAGAGCTAGCACCAGTTATTAAGAACACCTGTTTCTCCATATCTGTGCAGAAGAGTACCTAGCATCAAGGCTGTCTATTCAATATTCGGGTAATCTTTGGTGGCTCTATGGAAAAAAGAAAAACAATAAGATTTTCATGTATTTTATAACGCTGTTGTAATCAGGAAAGGATACTTGCCTTGGGGTATGAATGCCTCTGAAGAAATAAGGATGATATTTTGCAACCATTGTTTAACCGATGCAAGCGAAAATAACGATGGTTCACCCATGTAGGCAAATACCATGGGGAAAGCCTCTGCAAAATTTTTTTCGACATAGTATACTATTTTTCCCTCTTGGTTATTAACATCGGTTGCTGCGTGGATCTTATTATGATCAAACGTGCGAAGATAAAACTTGACCTTGTTGGCAACTCGAACTAACTCCCATCTTTTAAACAGATTTTTTGTCCCATTCATTTCTACTGCTAAATATTTATGGGGAAAGGTTAGGAAGAAATGCTAAGTAGAAAACTTTGGAGAAGTTTTCTATTGTAAAAAGAGTAGTGTCTAAATTTTTTGTTTAGATATATTCGCAGCGAAGTTGCACATTTGGCCGCCTTGTTGTGTAGAAAAAGTATGAAAGAATGAGGAGCAGTTGGAAGGAAAAGAGAACATAAACAATGCGCGAACAAATATGAGTACCAATGCGACTGTGTAGCATTTTTAAACAATAAGTAAAGATAGCGAGAGAGAGAGAGAGCCATTTAATATAAATGTGCTACTCTTGGTTGAAATTCTTGAATGTAGGTGGACGTTGGATGCAGCATTGACTGAAATGCAATTGTGCATTAATGAATATATTTGTTGTGTTTGCATTAATTGGAATTGATCATCGAGACGTTAAAAGTTGTCAATCTATGGGTAGAAGTCATCCGATTGTTCATATTATATATAATGAATTGTAGCAGATAATTTAATGACTAATAAGGGATAGCAATACTTCTAAGACATTTGTTCAGACGGTTGATAAAGCTAATGCTTCAAAAAGGTGGGTTATAAGTTCGAGATATAGTTTCAAAAGCTGCAACATAGTCGATGCTTTAAGCATTAACAAAATACACAGACATCTGGATTCATAGTCAGAAAACAAAGGAACGAAAACTCAATCAATTTTTCTTTGCCTTTTTGTTGATGTTTGCCTTCTCATCTTTGGATGTACCTTCATTTGCATCTTCAGATTGTTCAAATTTTGTATCAAGACAAATTCGCACCTTTAATGAAGAAACTTGGTTTTCTAAACAACAATTTATTGAGAATCATCAGCGAACGAAATAAATTGAGTATTCATAGCTGTAACAGTTTTTTTTAATACATACAAACCTGGTGCTGCAACTGTTGGGACAGTATTGCCAATTTCCTGAGAAATAGTCTGGACATTAGGATCTGCAGACCTGTTAGCAGATTCTTCAGTGCTGGCATCCTTAAAATAGTAGACAATAGTAGCTGATGACCTCCTCCATCTCTGGTAGTTGCTGGCTTTAACTGTATTATGAACATCTTTGATTGAAGTTCTTCATGGACTTTTTCCAGTGGCAATTCTGAATTCTATGTATAAAAGCAATAAAAATGTCATTGATGTTTTCAAAATTTCTTTAAGACTTTTTATGGATACCTATCAAACCTCTTTGTGATAATTCATTGCTTCAAGTGCAGTAAATGTGAGCAAACTTTTAGCTAAGTCACTAAACACGGATGCAGTGAGTGTGTCAGTGTGGTCAGTGAGGTCTATATCAAAACGACACCTGCATGTAATAAAGCCTGAGTTAGGATTAGAGAATACGTTGATTTTGAGTAACACCTGGTAATTTGACACAAAGTAATGAATTGCATGTTGAGATTGCCTTCCTGGGAGAAGCTTGTTGTTTCTCATTATAGTGATTGCAAGTATATATAGTTCCAAAGTTTGCTACAGTCATGCGTTGGCATTTTACGCAACCCATGTAATAATATTTTTGAACAATGTGCTGGAAAGAAACCTTTGCCTTAACCCATGAAACCTAGAAATATCGAAAATCAAAGAGACGAGTTATTTTTTGCTGCCTACTGAAAAAGGGGAAAAATTAAAAAGGATACAAATGTAAGCCTTCCGTGTTGGAACAACATGAATGATAGAAATAATTTTCTGTTGTGATTGGTGAAATAGCTGAGGACTTTGTTTAGCATGCATGCTATCCTAAAGAAGCCCCATAAAGCTGTTTTCATTTCTCGCAGCCCTGTGGAAAATCATAAACGTAAGTGGTAATACCAAATACTAAGTAATGGCATGTGAGAAGAACTGGAAAAAATCTTAGGAAGAAAGGGGAAAAAACCAATGCTTTAGATAATTAGCTTCTCTGACAAGTGGATTGACAAGAATAACCGAGTCATTCTTGGCTGACAAAGCAATTCCTAGCAGACAAAGATAGTCAGACAAAGTATTAATACGGGGCAGTTGAGCATAAAATATATCTAAGCACCATTGTACATAACAACATTGAGTCTGCGACATATTAAAACATGATGCTTATCTTTTAGCTCAGTGATAGATTTTCCTTAATTTTCAATGAACTCATTCCAGATAGACAACAGAATAGGAGTCATTCTATGCAATATCAAGAACAGAAAAATGCCTGTTACTTTTATAATAGCGATGTAATTGTCAATTGTTTCATGATTCATAATGCAGCAAAGAAAGAACCAGAAAAGACTTTACTCTTCCTTCACATGCCAAAATTTTTGCACCAGTGATTCACTTGAATCTTTATGGACTGGAATAACCGACGATGCATGAATGACTATTCCAATGACATCTATATTAAGCAAAACAAGCAAGATAACTCAGATACGATTTTTTTCTTCATATAAGATCAATAGAAAATATACTATAGATTGTGTTCTATATTGACCAACAGTTTCATGTTTCAAGTCTGCGTAAGGAGCCAGGTCTTTATAAGCCGTGAAATCAAAGTGGAATGGCAACACACTTGAGTCAGCTTCATCAATTTCGTCTACAACAGTTTTGGTGCTTATAATCCACTGGAGCTTAGGTCCATCAAGCTGGAACCTTTCAGCAGTAGCCCTGACTTCAGCATTTGAGATGCGATATTTTTTCTAAAGCTTGAGCTTACCCATTTTCTGTATGGCATAGTCAAAAAGTACTCCCTGGATTTTTGACCCCTGAAAAAATAAGTTTCATAGAAAAAAGGCTATTTTATGGATATTGAGTACAAATTAATAAAGTTGTTAATAACTATAAAAGATACATAGCATTATAGAAAAATAGATTTTGACAACAAGCTTTCAAAAGTAATATAAGCATACTTTTGAGTCAACAAAAATGAACTTTTGCCATTTTGTTGGAGTGGAGAGGGCAGAGCCAACATTCAATTTTTCTTGGACTGTTACTATAGCTGTCCAAGATTTTATTCCACGCTTTATGTTTTCAATGAACAAAACATCACCCATTCTGCACCAAAGATGTACGAAAGTCCATAAGGTCATGGCAGAACAAAAAAAAAGTTAGAGATAAAGATACAAGTCTGATAAAAATTGCCACTAAGTTCAGAAAAGACGTGCATAAATCTACCCAGGTGGCAATACCTTAGTATAGATAGTCATTTAGCAGCTAATTCAAGGATTTCACGATAGACAACATTCATTGTTTTAGATTCAAGCACAATATTAGCATCATAAAATGTTGGTGGCATTATGAGGACCTTAACTGCACTAGCCATTTTAGAGCGAGACAAAGCAACGTATAACTGTCCGTGTGAGAACACGGGTTCATGTTGATAAATACCAACCCGATCTAATGTCTGGCCCTGCGACTTATTGATGGCCATGGCAAAACACAGCTTCACTGGAAACTGTGTGCGTTTAAATGGAATGCCATTTTTTTCATTATCAGATGTTTGAAGAGGAATTCTAGACAGGATCACTCTCTTGCCTTGATGTTGGCCTACTGCAATTTTTGCACAAAGGGCATGTTGTCTAAGCTGTTTGCAAATAAGCCTTATTCCATTGCACAATCCCTCTGTGGGATTTAGGTTCTTAAGGAGAATGATTGGACAGTTTTCCTTTAAGACTAATTGGGGGGCAACCCTTTTGGATTCAAAGAATTCAGGAAATCTTAATGATATCCCTGATCCTTTTCATTGAGAGTCTTGTCTGTACTCATGAAAACAAAAGCTTGTCCAGGGAATCAATCAATGAGCACATCATTGATATCATCAACACAGGAATTCTTTGGTGTAAGGATACACCTACTGATCATTGCATATGGATCTATTGAATAAGCATGCAGGTCTGAAAAGGCGAAGCCTATCAATCTAAGTAAATAAGAATCTGGGTAGATATATATGTATATACTCAGCATATCAAAATGTGAATCATGTAAACTAAGATTGCGAAATCTGTACTGACTTGTCGATGATATATCTTTATTATCAAATTGAATTAATATGTCTTTACGCAAAGATATTTTCCCTTCCTCATCTTCTGGCTCGTGTCCCTCTCCTACTCTCAAAAGAAACCTCGAGTATTGGTGATTTGAAATAGCTCGCATATTCTCTGATAAAGTTATTTTTTGAAAAGTTCTCCATAGAGGTGAATGAACAAAGCTAGCCTCAATCTGTTGGTCCTTTGAACCATTTGGTATAACATGCAAGGTTTGATGGAAATCACCTCCAAAAACCATGATCTTACCTCCAAAAGGTTTATCAGAATCCATGACATTCTTTAGTAGCAAGTCAAATGCCTCAATAGTATCTTTTTTAGTCATGGACGCTTCATGCCAGAGAATTAGTTTAGCAAGCATGATCAGTCTTGCAATAGAGCTTTGTTTGCTAATTTGACAAATTTTGTTTGCGGAAACATCTAAGGGAATTTTAAATCGTGAGTAGGCAGTCTGTCCTCCTGGAACAATAGAAGCAACCACACTAGATGAAACAACAGTTATCGCTATGTGGCCACTAGACCTAAGCGTTGCAAGAAAGGAATGATAAAGGAATGTTTTTCCTATTCCACCAGGCCCATCAACAAAAAAACTTCCACTTCCTGAGGAAAGAACTTCAGGCATAATAACATCAAAGGCAGTCTCTGTCTTTTCTTTGACTGTAATTTTTTTTGGCCAACCAAGGTTCAACTTAGAACCTACTACAATTATGGGAACTTGATGGATATTTCTCCAGAAACTTCTCTCCTAAAAGAGCTGCATTTGGATATAAAAAGCATGCACTTTACAATGATTGTCAATTTATTATTTTTCTTAGATAAAATAAAAACGTCACTCGTGACTCAACCAATAACAATAATAATAGTAGCCATTACATGTTAAATACGCAGATAATTACAGATTCTGGACTCTGATGTTGATGACAGGAATACAGTCGCTTCTAACTCCTGTGACTCGAAACTTACCACTTCATACGATTTTCCTATGACAATATTGACATAAAACAATGCCATCCATCATCATCGTTGACATAATCTTGGATTTTAACAAATTTAGAAACCACTTTTACACAAAACCATCAAATGCAGGAAACAATGGAATAACATAGAAGTGATAAGTGACATAACAGTAATAGATGAACCCTCAAAACTACCCAGATGTCCATCATGGTGAAGCTTCAAAGACACTTGCTGTCCAATCAAATCAGGAGCCTGGAACACCCAAAAGCATGATAATGTAAAACATAAAACAAACAACAATTTCAGTTATAACAAACAATAATTTTAGTTATAACAAAACGATGAGTACATGTAATAAAGTATGATAAAGTTTAGTCGAGCTAGATCAAGTGCGATAAAGTACACACTTGCCTATGAGCGATAATTCAAGTACCTAGCAATTTCTAACAACAATGAATATGTAACACGCAGTTAGAACTGTAAGGCCTGGTGCAACCCAATGAGTACAAACAATTTCACAATGATGCACAAAGATATATCAAATTTAAGCACAATAAAGAAAACTTAATTAAAGAGAAAAGATAAGAAATGCAAACCAAATATCAATCCAATAGCCTCTTCAATAGATGGCGATGCTAACCAAGATGTACAAGTGAAGGCTCACTCCTTCCTCACCCCAAACACACTTTGGTTGAGCCAAGGAGTTTTACAACAATTCTAGTTAACCCTCAACAGCCTACACTTGAAAGATCACTCACCCAATTAAGAACTATTTTATACAAATGAGGCAACCTTCACCAAGGTTTTACCACTTCAAGTGATAGGTTCACCTTCACCAAGGTTTTACTCCTCCTAGAGAATAACCTTCACTTGAGCAACCTCACAACCCAACTTCCCCAACCCCTTATACAACCAACAAAGAATCTTTCTACTCAAAAATCTCACTTGTAAGCTGTATTTTGTGTTGGCAAAAGTCTTGTGTCTTCTTGTGCTTTGGGGTGTTTATAGAAGGTGAGAAATGGCTCCAAAAGGCTCTCCAACGGTCAAATATTAAATGCTGTCAAAACTAGCCGTTGGCCTGTCGGACGTCCGAACCACCTGTCGAACGTCCGAACCCTGCGTCCAAACCACCTGTCGGACGTCCGAACCATGCGTCCGAACGTCGTCAGAGAGTCATCAAATCTTTGCGAAATTTCTCGGACGTCCGACGATCGATGTGCGTCCGATGCGTGCGTCCGATCCTTCCGGACGTCCGATGCTTCCTCACGAGCGTCCGACAGAGTTTACTTCTTGATGTTCTTCATCCTTTCGGACGTCCGATAGCTTCCTTTCGGACGTCCCACATGAGTGCCCTGTTTTTGCTTCTTCTTTTGTGCCACAAGAATCTGTTCTAACAAATTGCTCACATAAAACATTAGCCCAAATCTACATTTTAGTTTTAATCATCAAACCAAGGATTGATCGACCAAGGTCAACAAGAACACTCACCAATCAATTGAAATCCTTCACTTTAACCCTGGTTTGTCCTCTTGAACTCTCTCAAGTCCTGTGGTCATATACTATATTAAAAGACTAGCAATACAAAACCAAAATATACGGAGAAATTAAGGTTTCCAAAACTTCATTTCCTTTCATTTAAACCTCAATTCCACTCATAAACCCAACTCAAAATAGTTTACCAACTCCAAATTTTAAAGTTAGAAATGAAAGTAAGAACAGTTTTAGGAAAACAGAATTTTCCAGTTTTGTATGATACTATTTGAAAAATCATATCTCAAGCTTCTTAAGTCCAAAATTTATAAACTTTATACCGTCAGAAAATAGATTCAAAGGGTTACAATTTTCCAGAAGGCACATTTGTAATATTCTATCCACAAGTTAGTCAAATTCTAACCTCAAGTTGCTGCTTCATCCAGTAGATAGACAAAACAGGAATGGAAATTCAGTCAAATTTGAAAAATCACAGATATTCATAAGAACTGAGAAAAATTATGAAATTTTCACGGTTGAAAGTACCCGGAATCTAGTTTCAAACGCAACAAACAGAATTAAATTCTGAATTTTTTACACCAAGATATAACAGATTTTCCAAGACTGCTCAAGGTTCCCTGCGAAAAATTTCAGCAGCACCTCCCCTTGTTTTCTTTACTTTTCCATCCAAACTCAACACCAAATTTCATCTCAATTCAACCTCAATCACAACCACAAGTCATAAGCTATCAATACACTTGTTTTAGGCCACTAAATCATCCAAATATAGCAAGTTTATAGCTCAAGAACTACCATAATAAAACTGAAAAATGGAAACCCTAGGCTAAAATTCATAATCACAAGCTGGAAATTTCTATTATAAAGCCAAAGAAGCATATAAAAGCTGGAAAAATCACATGGCAAGGATAATAGAACATAGCCAAACTTAAACCATCATATCAAGGCTGAAAATTTTTACCAAAAACTGAAATTTGTCAACCACAACTTAAACCATGAAATTTTTCGTCTATACTACCAAAATCCAACTCTAAAGCCACTAGCATGCAAAGATTAAAAGTAAAAGAAGTTTCTTGTCATAAATATCTTGAAATCCCAAGAAAAATGGAAACCAAGTGCTTCTCCCTCCAAAACCCCTCCACCAAAGTCCTTAATCCTTCCTAAAGGTCAACTTTTATGGAGTAGATTGTAAGTTTATGGTAAAAACTCAAGGATTCAAGCTTGAAATGGAAGTTGAAGTTGAAGCTTATTTCCTCTCTTTTTATCTCATGGAAGTTCGGCCAAAGCTAGAGGAAAAATGGAAGAATTTTGGTCAAAATTTGGTTTTAGTAAAGAAGTAAGAAAGTTTTTGGTCAAGGTAAAAAATTCAAGAATTTTGTGATAAATGTTTAGCCAAGGTTAATCCTCATCTTATTGTCTTCCAATTACTAAAACATCTAGCCAACCTCTAATTATCCCTTAGCACCTTATAAAATTATATCCCTTTGCACAAAACTCCTCCTATTCCTAAAAAAATTATCACACTTACCGCATTAGCGGGTCCCACTTTTATAATGCACTTCAAATTTAACATGTACTAACTTATACAAAAAAAATGATTTTAAAACTTGACTTATAAAAATATCGAGGAAATTAAGGCAATAATTTAAAGTAAAGAAAATGCATTCAAAGAAATAAAATAACATACAAAATAATTTTCCGGGTCCTCACATTCTCACCCCCTTTACAAAATTTCGTCCTCGAAATTTCTTCTTTGCTCACAAAACTCGATTTCATAGTTTTTCTTCTACTTTTCAAGAGCATTCCCTCACTCATGTCGATACCACAATCTTACCTAGAGAGAAAATCTTAATAATGCAATGGCTAAATTAACATGCTAAGAAAGATCAATGAAGGTATCAAAAGATGAAAAGTGACACAAACTTCAATCTCGATGAAAAGAAAATTTGAAACTTGGTTACTACCTTTGCTAGCTCTTAAACGCATACACTGTATATTGACAAATCACCAATAACGTAAGACCCCTTTCATCTTTACAATTGTACCACGAGACCCGTATCACCCTCTCAAACCAAAATTTCTTCCTTTCGAACCACAAATAAAGAATTCTCGCTTAAATCCAAGACTAAATTATGATAATTAATTCATGGATAGAGATTCAACGCTACCCAACCACAGACATTTAATGTTACTAACCAAAACATTAGACTCCAAGTTCACTGTTTCTAACAAAGATACAACTTACTACATAAAGTTTGCATAACACATAGTTCAATAAATATAACTATTTCAGGCAAAATCTCACTAATTGCTAACTTTGACTAGTACAACTGTTTCACCATCCCAAAATTCATTTGTTTTGGGCAGTTCCTCACTTGATGTCCAAGTTGGCCAATTTAAAACATGCACCAATTTTCAAATAACATTATCCCGTATGAATTTTGTTACATATTTCACACTTAGCAGTTACGCATCTCTTCTTGAAGTGTCCATTCTTTCTTTTTCTTCCTCTCTTTATCCTTCATAACAAATTCATTTTCTTACATCTCTTTACGTTTCCCTTTAGTATCGCGAGAACTTCCTTCACCCCTTTTATCTTTATTATTAGAAATGTCTTGAGATACTATTCGACTAGATGAATGCACTAATTCAAACTTATTCCGCACCTCTTCCGGGATCCCTTCGTATTTCTTTTTCAGTTTTATGTTCTTGTGCAGCAGCTCAATTTTCTCCGAATATTCTTGTTTCCATCGCCCTTCCCAGTGCTCAACTAATCTCTTTTGAAATATTATAATTGAAACCCTAACCATATAACTTTTAAGTTCATTCACTCCCAATCCAACCACGGAAGATTAAATTTAGATATTCTCAAATGAGATAGACGAGAAAGTAGAATATAGTAAGAGCAATATTTTAAAATACTATGCCACTTAATCCCTTTTTTTTAGAGTCTGAATACAAGGGGTATCCTTATCACTTATGTACATAACGAAACCCTAAAACATATTTCGTACATCAAACGTTCCACACCCTATCTCAAGTTTTTGCATATAGGTATAGAACCCAAATCCCCTTTTTTGAAAATCTCCATACCTAATTTCAAAACTCTAAATTTTGGCATGATAATAATCAAAACCAAATCTATACTTTGACATCAATGGATAGGTATCAAGGAAGTATAGGCAAGGATAGTTCATCAAGAACCAAACTATGGGTATCAAACATCACAAGAGGGGTAGAAATACCTATATAGTTGCAGTTAAACCGCCTCAAAATCAGGTAAATACTTATCAAGTTCTCACATTCATAGGAGAATAGAAACATGTCTTCAGTGCTAATTTTTCAATGTATACTACAATCTAGCCACCATTTATAGAAACCCTAACTAGACTATTACTAGATTAGTCCATGATAGCACTCCTAGATCCAATCCCCTCGATCAGTTCAATTCTAGGTCAAATGTTAGAATCTTCCGCGCCTTGACCTTTACTATCAAAACTTACCTCAAGTGCAATCAAGATACAGACTCTTATTCTAGTGCTCTCCACTTTTTGGTACTCGGGTACAAGAATCTAAAATAAAATAATTCACAACTCGAACCGGTCGGTTCCAAGAGTAAATCATCTATATTAGGGATTCCTACCTGACGTACATATCTATCTTCCTCAAGTATGATGAAAAAGGGTTTACGCTTATAACAGTTATGATTCATAGTTTACGCCCAAGAAGAGTACTTAGTCCTTTACATTTATTCACATAATCGGGACCATAACACCACTTGGCTTCAATCTCACCCCGTGCAGAGACCACGCGAAACAACTCTGATACCACCTGTGACAGCCCCATCTTCCCCTAGGGCGTACCCAAGAGTTTGGTGGACCGCCTGCCCAACTCTCGCCAGGGCTCAGTCACACATCATGAAATTTATGAATAATAATCTCAATAATACAAGCGGTATCAATTACAACTTTCAATATAGATATACTCATGGACCTCCAATGTCCACACAATCTATAATACAGTCAAAGAGTCAAACTTGCAAAAAAATTTCAAACCAAACAAGCTGGCTAGACATCTAGGAAGTGCTCATATGAGCAGCTACCAAAACCTAGACAAAGTCTATGTTTTCTTCACTCCCATTCTCACGTTCTTACTCCTGTAAGGAAAATAAATTTTATGGAATGAGTTAGAAATCCAGTGAGCTTCCAAGTAACCAAGCAGGTAAAATAATAGGCAAGATACCATACCCGGATATCAAAAAACAAGTCAAATTCAAATAGATCATGATCGAGTATATAGTAAGCAAGTAGTCAGATAAATCATGCAAAAGTGTACAGCAAAGAACACATTCATGGCAAAGGATATAGATTGCTCTCAGGAGCAAGTTCCACCGCAGCTTGATCAAGGTCCGTTGACTCTCCGTCAACCACGAAATTATAATGTCCGTAGATCACCACTTTACATCAATTTTCGTCCACCAAACATATCCCTTACCGGGCCCGAGAAGTACCCAAGGTTCGTCGATCTCCTTGACCAAACCCTTACCAGCTCGATTCGATCAACTAGTCTTGGGTTGGACTTATAATCCCAGATATTTAGTAATTCAGCATCTGGCTTATAGCCCCAAGTATTCAGGTATTCAAGATTGAAGTCGTTGGCTGTTATCCAACGCTCATGCAGTAAATGATTGGAGACGTTAGTTGTCACTTAACGCTCTGTATTCAGTAATATCAGAGTTTAAGTAATGAATTCTAGTCAGGAATAAACAGATTAGGAACTTGTTCTTCTTGACCAGCAAAGAGGTTGTTCAGCCATTACCGACCTACATTTACGCACAAGCATGAGTAACCCTAATTTTCCCTTACCCGATGTCTCGGAAGGCCTAGTTCAACCACTGCAAGAGAAATGCAACTCGTCTACAATTCAACCACTACAAGAGGAATGTAGCTGGTCTACTATTCAACCGTCACAAGAGAAAATGCAGCCGATCTACAGTTCAACTGCTGCAAGATGAATGCAGCTGGTCTGCAACCATACACATAAACATACAAGTCCGCATGCAGGATCAATTAATTCAAGTTCATGGAGGTCGAGGGCGAATAAGGGTACACTCGCCTCGCCATAATCAAGTCACAAGTAATGTCCAGCAATTCACATTCTCAAGCATTCCAAGTATTTCAAATCAATATACAGGTCACATATAAATCAAGTCACTTGTTCATGCATGAATGAGATATCAAATGTTTAGTCGAGTCAGGTCAATTGATTGTACATAAGAGCACACTCGTCCAAACAGGCTTAAGTCACAAATAAGCTCAGCATATCATGTTTCAAACATTTCAAATATTTCAAATCCAAACAGTTGAAAATGAGGTGGGCGCGAAAACTTGATCAAACAAGAAAACTGGAGGAAAATTGCAAAAATTAGAAATTTCTTCAGCAAATTCGGCCAAATGTTGACCGAATTCAAGGCCGGATTGACAGGGAAGGCGGAAAACAATGTGATTGCGTACTGCCTCGAATCCGGCCAGAAAGTGGCCGGATTCTGGCCGCATTTCAATTATAACAAAACGGCCAGTAATGTTTTAACATAATATCAAAAGTTTAGTCGAGTTAGTTCAAGTGCGATAAAGTACACACTTGCCTATGAGACGATAATTCAAGTACCTAGCAATTTCTAACAACAATGAACATGTAACACGCAGTTGGAACACTCACCAATCAATTGCAATTTTTCACTTTAACCCTAGTTTTTCCTCTTGAACTCTCTCGAGTCCTGTGGTCATATACTATATTAAAAAACTAGCAATACAAAACCAAAATACATGAAGAAATTAAGGTTTCCAAAACTTCATTTTCTTTCATTTAAACCTCAATTCCACTCATAAGTCCAACTCAAAATAGTTTACCAACTCCAAATCTTAAAGTTAGAAATGAAAGTAAGAACAGTTTTAGGAAAACAGAATTTTCCAATTTTGCACGATACTATTTGAAAAATCATATCTGAAGCTTCTTAGGTCCAAAATTTATAAATCTTATACCGTCGGAAAATAGATTCAAAGGGTTACTGTGAGGACTCATGTTTTATTACTTAAAATAGTCATTTTATAATTATTTTCCCTAGTGATATTCAATTATTTTAGTATTGCATGAATTACCCTTAAATTTCGTTTTATCGCGCGCACATCGAAAGTTTCTCGAAAGTCACACTGTGCGATTTATTAGAGATTTGAGAAATTAGTATTAGACTTGTAAGTGTGAGTAATTACAGTGTTAGAGGAGTTACCTTAGAGGTTTAGTGTATAAGTGTACCAAACAAGAGAGAAAGTGGTAGTGTACGACACTATTAGAGACACTAGTGAGAGTTGACTTTTGGCAAGCTTTATAGCTACTTTTCCCTCCAATCTTCCAATACAAGCTAAACACTCAACTCACCCATCTTTCTCTCTCCTCACTCTCGGCCAAAAACAAGAAAGAAAAGGGAAGGAAGAAACTCCATTTCTTTTGCTTCAAGTTCACTTGCAAATCTTCATCCAACTTCATAGATTCTTGGGTTTTCATTCCATCTAGGAGAAAGGAGCAATCTTGTGGATTTTCTTGGAGAAACTTTGGTGGAAAAAAATCTGGTCTTCATCTAGGGTTTAGAGGGTAATCACATCATCTCTTTAATCTTTCCAATTATCTAAAGTTTAACAGTTAATCTTCATGGGTTTGAAACCCTAATCGCGTTGATAGACTAGCGGACTTGAGGAACCATTATCTCGCTTTAAATCATAGGCTAGCTGTCTTGATAAGGCCTCTAGGTAGCTGACTTGAGGTTTGATTGTTTGATTATGGTTGTTTATATGATGAATGAGATGATTATGGTTAAAAAGTGGAGAGAAATCAAAGGAAAATTGCGAAAAGAAGCTGGTCGAAACTCTGGTCATGTTGTTCTGTTTTAGTTTCAAAATTTTGATACTTGGTTGATTGTTAAATTGATGGATATATGTTGTATATTGTGTGTACAAAGTGCCTTTCAAAAATCGTATCTAATGGTTGCACAAAACTTGAGTTTTGGGAAAAGTTTCAAATCTGGAAACGCCTAGCAGGGTACCCGGACAGTGGTTCTTTGTCTGAACATAACTTTCTGTGCAAAAGTCAAAATCGAGTCATTAGTGGCATTCAGAGCTTTCCAACGGTATAAAAATCCCCTACTAGTTCATTTTGAGTGATCCGTAGCGAGTCAGCAAAGTGGACTGTCCTGCTTTGCCTATGTGTCCGGATGAAACTGGGAAGCTGCATCTTGTGGCTTGATTTTGTCCCACTTGTGAAACAATTTTCAAAATGATACCTTCTGATGAATTATAGAATTTTGAACCTAGTTTCCAACGCCATAAACTATTCTTAATTTGGACTTGTATAGAGTTAGATATGGTTTGATTTCGGAACTGCGACAAAGCTGGAAACTGGAAAATTTTCTCTTCCTTGTTGATCGAATGGCCAAGTCTGTTTTGGGATGTTATATTTCGAAAATTTTAGTGTCAATTGCTCATTAAATGTTTTTGGAATCTTGGTTTAAAAAATGGAGCGAATTGGGGCTGATTTTGTCGGACAAAATTTTTGAAAAGAGAAAGAGAGATAAGGGGGCAGATTAGTTTTGAAAATTTCACAAACTTGGGTCGTTTTGTTAACTGCCTTCTCGTGCAAGTTTTTGCTTAAATTTTGATAGAGAGGTAGTCCACATATGGAAGTTTAAGTGTACCAAATTTGGTGTAAATTCAATACCATTTCTATGCCCAAAGAATGCCTCAAACATTGCTCCTCAAATCTGGAAATTCTCTAGTCAGGTGGTGAAAATCCACCGACTTCAAACTGTTATATCTTGTTGCTCAAAACTCCCAATTTAGTTTCGCTTGTTGTGTTTGAAACTTTATTTGGGACCCTTATTGTGTTATAAATTTCAGAGATTGATTCACTTCCTGTGAATTTTACCGAATTTCCAAACATCACTGAAAACCAAGACTGGTTCTATCTTGGCTTCATAAATCCATAAATTTAAGCTGAAATTTGAATACTTTTTGGCTGGAATCTTGAAAAAGTGTCTTCGGGGAACTTATAGTACTTTGGATCTAGTTTCCAACGGTATAAAGTTTTCTATTTTTGGACATACCAAACTCAAGATCTAATTTTACCAAGTTTGTCGCGCAAAGCTGAAATTCTTGATTTCTTAGGAAACGAGTTTTTAGAAACTTTTCATTTCCTTTTGATATTGATAGTTCGTTTTAAATCTGATTCCATGGAGGATACGAGTTCTCTCTTGTGACTTTAAATCCTCACTTTTGAACCTTAAATTTCAATAGAGTGATGCTCTTTTAAGACATTGTCTTAATTTTAAGCAAGTGTACATTCTTCCTTGATTGATAAGGGGTTGTGAGTATATGAGAGTGATTGTTGGTCATTTTTCTTCAGGTTCTCAAGAGGATCTTGAGGAGAATCTCGGAACGGATCACTAAGGACTTTCTTTACTCGCTTATTTTGAATTGGTGAGTGTCAAGTGTATGAAGTGTTGCTAAATGCTTAAATTGTTCCTCATTGATTGAGTATTTTGGAATTTGTCGAGATGAGTGTGTATTTTATCGCACTCGTTCTCTTTTATGTAAATTATAAGTGAATTGTGTGAAATGAAATTGCTAAGTGAATTAAATGAAGTGTTACAACAGTGAGTTATACTTATGTTGGATCAATGTCGATTGGAACGAATCTCATCGACTTCTACTTATAATAGTGAGGGACGCCTAACCTCATTAGACGACCTTGCAACTCGAGCTGGCATAGGCTTGGTCATGAAGTTTGGTGAGCCATGAGAAAATCGTAAGCTTGATCTATTTGAGAGATCTCGCTTGGCATACTCGAGTAGTATAGCCTTATATAAAAGAAGTGCGGGCACGGAACATGGGGTGTAATGGTGAATGGGAGTGTGAAGTAAGTGGAGTTCTACGGACTTAATACCTACCCGGTTGACAGAGTGTCATCACGTGGAGGTATTGGATCGAGTCTCGGCAAAGCAAGTGGAAATTAACTCCTGAGAGCTCTTGTATCCTTATTGAGTGTGTTTTATTGCTTATTGTGAATTACTTGAACTTTATTGCTTTAATTCTTATATAAGTGTTATTGTTACTTGAACTATGTATTTGCATATTTTTCTTGGTGTCACTGAATGTTTGCTCACCCCATTAGTTTGTTTTCCTTAACAGGATCGGAAATGAAAGAATTTTGAAGAAGCCGACTTGATTACTTTTAATTAGAATCTTGGAATGTAATTGATTAGTCGACTTCTAGTGGTGTAGACACCAAATTTTAAAATGTCACGATTTCAGTTTTTAAACTTTTAGCATTTGTTTTTATTTTAGTTTTTACTTTTCGCATTAGTTTGGTCCTTTTAACTGTTTTGTTTTTTTTGTGTGTGTTATTATTTTATTATTATTATTATTGTAAGACTTTAGCCTAAAAATTGTCGAAAAGGAGAAAGTTTCATAAAAAAGGGGATAAGTTTCATTTCTTTTAGTGTTTTTAATCGAAAAAGAAAATCATCAATCAAAAGATTTTTTATTATTAAGATTAGCAATTTTGTTTTATTTTTTAGTATTTGTTTATTTTAGTCGTGTTTTCTTAATTTGTTGATGGGTTTATTTGGGAAAAAGAAAAAAAGAAAAAGAAGAAAAAGAGAAAAATGATGAAAATGAAAATTGCAACTTCGCTGTTTATTATTTCTAGTTTATTTATTTTTATCCGATGTTAGTTAAATTGTTGTTTTTTTACTTAATTTCATTATCATTTTGTTAAATTACTTTAAAAAGAAAAAGAAAGGAAAATTAGCATTTCATTTTTGTCTTTTTGTCTTTTTTTTCTTTGCCTAATTCGGCTCATTGTATTCAATCTTTTCTTCATTAGTTATTAATTAGTTATCCATATTTTGTTAAATTATCATTAAAAAAAAAAAAAAAACAGAGCCGCGGCATGCAAGCTGCGTATTTTCGCAGCTTGCAAGGACAGCCGTGCATGCCCATCGGAGGGATGGATTTTAAGGTAGAGCAAGCCTTTCATCCTCACCATTGGGGTGAGGGTTTAGGAGCCTTGGGTTCCATATAAAAGGGAAGCAACAGCCGAGAGAAAGGGGGAGGCTTTTGAGTTGGCGGCGGAGAGAAAATCCTGGGACGAAAAAACAGAAGAGTTGCGGGGAGAGTTTGAGGATTGGAGTTGACGGCTGTAGAAAGAAAAAGGCTACGGGGGGTTTTTGAGTGAGCGGCGGTAGAAAACCAGAAAAGCTACGGAGAGTTTGAGGGAGAGCTAAGGGGGATAACGGCGGAGAGTAAGAAATAACAGAGCAAAGGGAAAAGAAAAAGGACGATTGAGGGGAGGACTTCGGCTGAGAAAAGCAGAGAACCAGGAGGCAACGGCGGAGGAAAGCCAGAGAAGCTGGTTGCCGGGAAGGAAGGAGAGCAAAGCCTTCATCTTTCGGTTACATCGAAGCTTCGGTTAAAGCCAAAGGTAACATTTTTCAACCTGGAAGTTGCTTATGGGTTACTCGATCATGTTAGAGTGCTGCAATTCTTTCCCTTTTACACTTGTTTCACCTTCTACGCGTGTGCATCTGGAAAGCAGCGAATAGGGTTGGGTTCAGGGGAGTAGAAGGGCTGTGTTCCATGAGAGTGAGTTAGGCTAGATTTGTCATTGTTGTTTTCTTGATTGAGTTTTCTTTCACTTTTTTTGAAGTTCCATTGGTTTTCCCGTTGCTTTCTACTCCCGTTGTTTTGGTTGATGTTTGTTTTACCAGATTTACATGACCGTTGTTTTCTGTTTCCTATCATTCGCATCTGTTCATGTTGAAGTCTGCCTTTGGGTTGATGGCTGCTTCATCATGTTATTTCCCCAGACGCACGAAGTAGAAAAATGACCCGAAAGAATTTTTTTTTTCTCTTCCCTGTTGTTTCCTTGCATTTCGTGGGCATTTTCGCTTTCCCAAAGTCATGTTTATAACCTTTTTGGTGGGAATCAGGGACATGAGTTATTGGCCCCCTTTCATGCGCACTTGCTGATTCACTGTCTTTGTTATTCCTGAATTTTGAGTTGAAGTTGGGTAAAGGGTCAGGTTGTTGTCGTGCATTGGAGCTCAAAAGCTCACACGGCGTCTCCCCTTTCCTTTGTTTCACGTTTTTGCCTCTTAGATACATTGAGTCATTTTCTAGTGGGCTGGTATGAGGATCATAGCATCTGGGTTTGTTTAAGGATATCAGTAGAACTTGTTTGATTCGTTTCGTATAGGCATCCTAGCTGAATGATGAAGCTGCGGCAATGTTACAATTAGAAAATGCAGAAATGTTTTGATGTTTGCGACTTGTTTCTGGTTTGTTTGGGTCAGAGTTTAGCATGAATATGTGTAATTTCTGATGTATTTTGAATCTGAAGGTTTGTTGGAAACTCATGGTATGAAATTGCTGAAGTTGCCAAGTTATTTAAGAGTCATTCTCTTCAAAAACGCAGCAAGGAGAAGCTGCTGCATTTTTATTTTCCCTGCCGTGTTTCCTTCTCCTTAGTTACTAGTTGAGTTTTGCACTTCAGTTTATCTTGTGTTGGGGGGAGGAAATGGAAGGTTGGGTGTTGAGTTTATATGTTTGAAAGTCTGAAACACTTGAACTACTGATCAAACACTTTGCTAGAAAATGAACGAATCTGGTTGCCGAATGCTTGCTGCAATCTTGCTCTAGCATTTGTGTGATTTTCCCTCTATGTTTTGGTTTGTTGGGATGTTGGAATTGTGTGTCATGTTGCTTAGATCATAGAGCTGCATTTTTCCCTTCTCACTATCCCAAGTCCACACGAGCCCACATTAGTTCATTCTCCTCTCCCATCGCACAATCACTTTTGGCTAACTGAAAATGCAGCGGGTTGTTGCAGCAGGCCTGCAGAAAATTTTAAGAGCTTGCATTGTTTCTTTCTATGTTTTGTTGATTGTTTGAGTTGTAGTATTGTTGTGGCTTTTGCCGTAATCCAAAGCTTTTGATGCTTGGTTGGAAAAATCCTAATTCATTCTCAATTGCCGAAAGCTTCCTGACTTGCTGAAACTTCGCTGCATTTTTTCCTTTTCCTTTCGGTCAATTCCAGTTCCTTGTTTGAATCCTGCAAACAATTTTCACGTTTTGATTTAGTCAGCAATTTCTGGTTTGATACACTTGTTTGTATGATGAAACGGATGGAGTCGCTGCTGGAAATTGCCTTGTTTGTATGATGATACACTTGTTTGTATGCTGGAAACGGATGGAGCAGCCTTCATTTTTCAGTTGCAGAAGCTTAAGCTTCTACGTATGCATGCATGGAAAAAGAAAAATTATTTTTTGCTCCCTCTAGTCTCTAGTAATGCGACTATGGCCCAATTACATTCCAATCTCTTGCAATTAAGTCCTAAATTGATTGCAACTTGAACCGTTATTTGGCCTCTTATTATTTTTGGGATTTTCGAAGTGCTTAAATGTTCTAATTGGACTCACATGATTGATTAATGTTTGCAATTGGATCCCTTTTACATGATAATTTGCCTTGATATGTTTTCACGGGAATTGTGGACAAATTTCAATGAATTTCTAGGATAAAATCATGAAAGCTTAATAATTTGGAAGAATTTATAGTCCTGGTTTCGTTTGATTTAATTTTTCTTAGCTAATTTTGTTATTTAACCATAATAGATAATTTTCCATTCTTCTTTTGTGATTTTTGCATTTGATTGTGATGGATTCCACCTTAAGCCATTCAATTTAGTACTCCATTTTAGATTCTCGAAACTTTTTATCTGGGACCGAGTTTTGCCTACACATGCATGGTTTATTCCATATTTAATTTTCATTTCGTGCTTAATTTCCATTTTTTGTGTTTAATTTTTGTTCCATGTGATTATTTGATAATTAAAGTGGTACCTTGACCTTTTTATTATTTTGGAGGGTAAATTAGTAATTTCACTTCGTTAGGGCATCGATTCAAGGGAGGTACACTCTATCCCTCATTTTGACCTTATTTGACCCTATGTGATCCAACGTGCTAAGTGAGAATTGCATGTCTACTTTGCTTTCCTTGCTTTTCCATAATTCCTTTCATTTATTTCGTTTACTCTCGCTTTTTATTAAGTCTTTCTTTTATTTATTTATGGGGTATGTGTACACCTCTTGGCTTGTAATAGATAGGGCTTGGAGAGCAATTTTGTCCATTTTTCCCCTTTCCCTTTTGTTTTAGTTAGCAAGTGTAATAGGTTCATTGCTTGCCTTTGTTGCTATGTGTTAATTTGCTTTATTAGGCTCTTGCATCTAGTCGAGCATGCTAAGTGTTATGTGCTACGTGTTTATATGTGATTGGCATGCCTACTTGTTTTCTATAGTCGTAGATGAATAGGATGGATGAATGCACGTCGCCACTCTAGTCCAACGCTAGTTGTGGCTCATTGTCCCGTTTTCCACTAGTCCAACGCTAGTAGGAATTAATAGAAAGGGCTAGTCCAGTGCTAGACCCAATAGGCCGCTCCCTCGCTAGTCCATACTTGCATGTTTCACTACATTTCATGCATTTTTCTTAGTTTTTTTAGCATTTGGCATGTCCCTCCAACCCTTTCCCCTTCATTTTAGGTTTTTGCATCTCATGCTAGTTATATGGTACATTTGCTTGAGAGTCCCCTTTCGATAAGGGAAACGAGCGAGTGTGGCTACAAAATAGCCTTAGCACGCTAGTTCTTCCTTCTAATCAAAGGGAAAATTAAAGTCGTGCAATTAGGAGTCATTCCCGTACCCGACTTGATGCATACCTCTAGGTTCATGTACTCTCATTCTTGTCATATCACTTCCTCACTCTTTCATCCACATTTTCTAACAAATTATATTTTTCTCAATCCACATGCCATGTTTGCACATTTTTCTTCTTTTATCACTTATTTTCCACCTCACAAATTGCGCCCAATTGCACTTATATGTATCTACTATCATATTTTCATCCATTTGCACACAAACACCTTTATTTTCCCACTTTGCACACGTGCACTTGTCTTACATTCGCACACATGCACGTTTTCTTACATTTTCACACTTGCACTCATATTTGAGTCTTCATTTGCATCATTCGCGACCTCTATGAGGACTTTCCTTATTGGCCACCACAACTCATGTGGTTGGGACCAAAAAGCTTCATAAGAGACATTTTAGATTTAGGATTACATTTCTTTTAGCATCCATTAGTCATATCCAACATGCAAAACATACTTTAGGTAGAAGAAATTAGGAAAAGAGGGGCTAAGTCACGCAACTAGTTTTTGCTAGGGTAAGGGAGTGCCTTAGGCTTTGCCTTTGCCTTCTCCCTTATCAAATATGACCCCCGATCCCTTTCTTTAGTTACGTAGACCTAAAGTTCTTAAAAAGGGGTTTGTTTACTTTGCTTTCCAAGAAATCACTTTTTGGGTGACTTGGTACACCCTAACTCTATACCAAGTGGTGACTCCATTTTCCATTAAAAACCCTTTTTGAACTTTGTTTGGCCAAACCGTCGCATTTTCAAGTCCCATGGCCTTTGATTTTCATTTGTGCACACGTTCACATACATATTATACACACTACTCTCACACACTCACCATACATCAAAAAGTGGGGCGCGACAGTTGGCGACTCCACTGGGAACTTCCTAAGTGGGTCCAAGCATTTGATTTGGCTATTCTTTTCCCTTTTCTACCCTTTTTATGCATAGCATTTGGATATTAGGGTTGCATTTTTCCTTTTTTAGGACTTTTTGCCTCGCGCACGTACCAAACTACTCCCTCACTCACGTATGTATGATTGGTTGTTTGGATGTATATTTACTTGTTTTATGTCGCGCTTTGCATTGCATTTGGGTGGGGGGACATACCCTAGAGCCTCACGTTGGTTCTCGATCCCTCCCCTCCAAACGAGCACTAGCATACGTGCATACGCTTTAATTTTTATCCCTCCTTTATTTTTTCTTTTTAGTGGCTTGTCACGTCACTCCACCCTGTTAGGATTTTAGGCGACCTACTTGGACATGTGATCGTGACACGACGTGTGCGTAACACGATCCGAGGGGTCACTTAATCTTCCGCTTTAAGTTTTGGGTTAATAGCCTATAGCTTTTAGTCGAAGATTGAGGATTTTTATAGATTCACTCAGACATGTAGCCGTAACACGACGTGTGCGTAGCAATGTCTGGGGAATCGCTCGAGCCACCGACAAAGAACCTTGGGATTGATGACCCTTGGTTTCCAAGTCTGAAGGCTCGGGGAACTACCCTATCGAGTCTAGCTGCATTAGTGAGCCAATACCTCATGCATCCATGATAGCTTGCCTAGGGTAGAGTCTGCCTTGCCTTATTAGGGACATGATTCACGAGGGGAGGGTCCAACCCCTTTTTCTTTTATCGCTTTATCTCTTTGTATTGTTTCGTTACAATGTGTTTATGTGTATTTATGTGATTGAACTAACCTTTCTTGGTTTTTTGTCTCCATTGCATTCATTAGCCCTAGCAAAAAAGAGGTATGGCATGACCTTCTTTTAGAGGCTACCCGTGTAGATAGGATATTGCACGTTTAAAAGGTTTTGGTATATTTCGTTCATAAATTAATAATGTCATATCATTTTAGGCTTACCCTGGCAAATAAAGGGTCCCTTAGGTCATGTTTCATTTCAAATTGCATATTTTACTGCTTTAATAAACTGACATCATGCATAAACCTTAGAAAGGGAATGCCATTTAGGGAATCCCGCATTAGGGATAAGCCAACCCTATATTCCCGTGGGTATTTAACCCTATCTTGGGAATTGCACGTTTAAATTCATGTTTAACCGGAGGAATGGGACCCGTAGGTAAGGTATTTGACACCGGTTTTTGTTTCTAGATGGAAAGTCCTCGCCAAGTCCAACAGATGTTGGTAGTTCCGTTGGAGGTACAAAGGTGGCCCACATTCCTTTCACTTAGTGAAATCAATCAAGTAGCCACTCGATTAGGGCACATCGGGGATTTCAGGGACATTAAGTCCGACGGCTATTTAGTGGAAGCTTTAGTGCATCTATGGGACCCCACTTGTTCCGCTTTTAGACTAGGGAAGAGGGAAATGACCATAACAATTGAGGAGGTCGCCGGATTTCTCAATTTGCGGATTCAAGGAACTGCCGTGATATTTCCATTAGTGTCTAACAAGGCCAAATTTTGTCGCTTCACCGGGTTAAAGAAGTCAGCAATACGAGGGTCGAACCAAAATATAGAGGCAAAGTTCTTATTTGACCGATTCGCGTTAAGGGATGGGTTTGAGAGGCACCTAGGAGATTTCTCGTTCACCTCCAAGGAAATTTGGGAACGAAAAAGGGTATGGGTGTACAGTTTGGTTATAGCTGGAACCTATTTTTTCCTATAGAAAAAATAGCCTTTAAGCTCACTAAAACCTTGTACGACCGTTCCTAGGAGTGAAAGACAAACAGTGTTCTATTATACCGACCGTTTTGGCAGATATCTTCGTAGCCTGCACTACCTGTCAGAGAGGGAGAAAGTTCTTTTGTGGTTCAAATTGGATTTTACATGTATGGGGTATGGAGCACTTCATGAGACGACCGTCTATTCCCGAGAGTTTACCAATGACTGCGTACGACTGGATGGCCACACATTATAAGAGGGTTAAGAGAGAGAATCTACCATGTGATGCATCCGAGTTTGTGGACTTCTTGAAGAATATGACTGATCAAAATATTAGATGGGTATTGGATTGGACTAATTGTATAAAACCCGTTCTCCGCACCCAAGCATCCGAATTTGTTCTCTTACTGGGCACCCAAGGAGTCACCGCATACACGCCAAAGAGGTTTCTTAGACAGTTAGGACGTACCCAAGAGGTGCCGCCCGCATTTGATATGAGTGAGTTTACCATCATTTTCAATGGAGAAACGTGCCCAAGCCCACTCCATATGAAAGATCAGATTATTGCGGCCTGGGTGACGCTATCTGATGACGAGAGCTTTAGATACATCCCGGAGCTCAAGCAGAGGGGATTGACCACTCCGCAATACGAAGATTGGGTGAGAAGGTCCGCTACACGAGAAACACAAGATGAATCAACCAAGGAGGTGGAAAGGTTAAAAGCTGTTATCGAGGCAAAGGATAAGGAAATTCTGCAATTAAGTAAGTCTGTCGAAGCATACAAAGGGATGGCGGAGCAAAACAAGCAATTGTATGAAAATGAACGAGAAAAGCGTCAAGAGCTGAAAAGGAAATGCGGAGAATTATATGACCAAGCTGAACGTGTTAGAATTCCATATACTAGAGAAACCAGGGACTCTGTATTAAATAGGCTTAGAAGTTTTGGCAATCTTGTACGGAATCGTCTTCATGACATGATGTAAATATTGGCAAGTTTATCAATGAAAGCAATTTTTCTCTTGCACTCATTTGGAATTGTTGTCAAAAACAGGTTTGTATTACGGGTCCCACGGGTCCCATTTCGAAGGTGTTGCATCATGCTAGGCCTACCCTTGGCACAAAAGGGCTCCCCGATAGGACATGCATCCAAATTTTTAGAATATCTACTAACTCTTGTCTTTTTCTTTCTCTTTGTTTTATTTTTGTTAAAAAAGCTAAGCCAGGGGTAAATCTAAAAGCGAGCCATTTCATGTTTTCAGGTAATATTTAAACATAGCTTCTCGTCGAAGCCCCATTATCACGCGATCCCGAAGTAAAGCCCAAAGGAATCGTGTAGACATGAGTACTCAACCAGAATCGTCTGACAAGACCGCTGCAACTATCCAGCCAGAAGTCACAAGTCCCGGGGTTCAGTTGACTGAATTGCTTACAAAATTTGGGGAAATGGCATCTGAAATGGCCGCTCAAAAGAAGTTGATCGACGAGCTCGTTAGTAGCGGAGTGCAACCTGAACCTGTGCCCGCCACACAACCACAATCCGAACCATTTGTTATTCCGCCAATTCAAACCACGTTACCATTTGTTATTCCTCCAATTCAAACCACGTTTGAGGGAATTGTCAACCCGCAATATGCTTATACTCAAAATCCTCCGTTCTATCCTCTCTATGGGCAAGGATTTCATCCTCAGGGTGGTCAAGGTGGTCCAAGCATGCCTCCAGATCCACACGCTTTTTATCAGACTACTGCAGAGCCTTTTGTGCCGGAGAACATTGTTCAAACCAAGCCGGAAGTGGGGGAGTCATCTGCCCCAATTGATCTGAAGTTACTTAAGCGGTTTGACCGTTTCGATGAGTTCATCCGGAAAAGCCAAGGTTTAAGCAAGCAAGGGGTGCTAGACTACGATGATTTGTGCCTGTTTCCAAATGTACAGCTGCCAGTGGGATTCAAGACCCCGAAGTTCAACAAATATGATGGTACGGGCAACCCGAAGACACACTTGCGTTTGTTTTCCAACAAGTTGGGTAGACCAGTGGATGACGAGAACTTGCCGTTAAGGTTATTCCCGGAAAGTCTAGAAGGCGACGCCCTTGATTGGTATTCGAATTTAAAGCCGGAGGAGGTGAAGACCTGGGTTGATCTGTCCAATGCTTTCATCAGGCAGTATGAGTATAACTGCGAGTTGGCTCCGACACGAACTACGTTGGAAGGGACGAAAAGAAAACCCTCCGAGGATCACAAGACTTATGCCAAGAGGTGGAGAAAAGTAGCTGCAAAAGTCGAGCCACCAATGACCGAGGACGAAATCATACGTACTTTCATAAAAGCACATGATCCGCCGTACTTTGAAGAGATTTTCCGTATGACCGGATGTTCGTTTGCTGCAATTGTAAATAAACTTGAGGAGTTTGATGACTTCGTAAGAGCTGGGAAGATTGTTAATGTCTCTGCTCTCAAATCCCAGTTGGATGCTTTACAAGGGCAAGGAAGCAATGTGAAAAAACCACAGTTCAAAAAGAAGGAGGGGGATGCAGCCTTTATCTGGAACCAAAACCCTTCACCCCGACCCCGATACCAACACAATCCAACCTACCAACCACATTACCCTTACTACTCAGACCCGCACCATGTATATACTACCAATATCCACCACCATCGACCTCGCCCGAGCTATCTTAACTCACCTGTAGCCCCTTTTCAAATCACTCAACCAAGTCCACCCCAAAATCGACCTCGCCCTCCATATAACCCAAGATTTCCTCCCCCAAATAGACCTGTTTACAACCATACTCAACCTCCTGAACCTTACAACCGACCCCCTAGCCGTACATTTACCAATTTAGGCAGGCCTTTAGACCAACTGTATGACCAGTTAAAGGCCGCCGGGAAAATTGGTATGGTACCCCCTCCTACCTATCCATATGGTATGCCCGCTTGGTATAACCCGCAAGCTGTCTGTGCTTATCACTCGGGGGCACCCGGACATTCCACTTTGGACTGCAAGGCTCTTAAGCATAAAGTTCAAGATATGATTGAATCTGGAGAAATTGTAATTAGAAAGAGGGAGGCACAAGGGCCGAATGTAAATAGGAACCCCTTGCCGGAACACGTTAATACCATTGGGGTCATTCTGGATGACACGGAGTACGTGGAACAAGTCAAAGAGATGGCTAGGGAAGCTGAGGTGTTTGGGATCACAGACCAGCCATTTGTCATAGAGTTGCCATCCGAAGAAGATAAAAAGCCTTTTATCTTGGATCTCACGCCAACTGAGAGTGAGGCTTTAGAGCCAGTATTCATCGAATTCCCGAAGCAAGAACCTGTTTTAAGTCTGCAGCAAGTGCCATGGAATTACGATGAACCTGTCATACAGATTGGGGAGAAGTCAATTGCAAAGAAGGAAGTGTCAGTGGTTACCAGATCGGGGAAGACTGCCAGTCCGTTTGAAACTGCCATTCCGATTCCAGCAAATAACTCTGAGCCGCCTGCTAAACCAACAATCACCGAGAAAGAAGCCTTGGATTTTCTTAAAAGGCTCCAGAGAAGCGAATACAATGTAATCGAGAAGCTAAGCAAGTCACCTGCTCAGATATCCATGTTGGACCTGCTCTTTTCATCAGACATGCATAGGGACGCGCTGATCGAAGTACTGACTAAAGCTCAAATCCCTAAGGATATTTCAGTTGATAATTTCTCACATGTGGTTGGGAACGTATTATTCACCAAACAAATCACTTTCTCTGACGAGGAATTGCCGGCGGAAGGCATTGGACATAACAAGGCCCTGTACATAGTCGTGAGGTGCAACGGGAAAATGTTGCCGAAGGTGTTGATTGACAACGGATCTGCGCTTAATATCTGTCCTTGGAGCACCTTGGAAAAGCTAGGATTGCAAGACGTCAAGCTGAGACCTTCAGGGACCATAGTCCGAGGTTTTGATGGAGCGCAAAGAGAGCCAATAGGAGAAGTTGATTTAGTAGTTGAAATGGGGCCCGCCCAGTTTCAAATAACCTGCCAAGTCATGCACTTTCCTAGTGTTTACAATGTTTTGCTTGGAAGGCCGTGGATTCATAAGTCCGGAGCTGTGCCTTCTTCGTTGCATCAATTGTTGAAGTTCATAGTTAAATGACAAGTTGAATAACTATCTTTACTGAGGAGGTTGCCTCGTGATTGCTCAATTCTGGGTTCGAAGAAGATCAGTAGCCAAAAGCCACAGTGACCCTCATAGCACAGCCGATATCGTCGCTGTAAGTTGGATAACAAAAGAGGAACGAGCTCTGTCAAAGGCCAGTGTCATGATGGCTAAAGAAATGATCCGCGGAGGATATGAGTTTGACAAAGGGCTGGGACGTGATCTACAAGGAATTCTGAAGCCAGTTCAAGTTGTGGAGAAAAAGGACTCATTCGGCTTGGGTTTCAGACCAACCGCTAAAGACATCAGAGAAATGAACGAATGCAAGAGGGCAGAGAAAGAAGGCAGGCAAAAAGCCCTTGATATTCCACCACTGCATTATACTTTTCCACGACCAACCGAGGTGATCACGTCAGAGATTAACCCAGTTGACGGAATCGAAACTAGTTTGGCCCAATTGTTCATTGGGGCAACATTTGAATACAGTTTCCCAGATGAGGCCGAGTTTTCCGACATCCCTGAAGGATCAATTTCCAATTGGACAGTCGAGTTTCTGCCCATTCAGAAGGAGTTTCGGTAAACCTAAAGGGGTTTGT